>NW_027462194.1:0-40114 GCF_050947455.1 Rhinoderma darwinii
GTTTCCCAGGCGAGCAATTGGCAGCATGTTCAGAACCATGTTTCTGTGAATAACTCCTGAACCGTAAGTCCTAGACGCTCGCTCTTGGCTGCATTCGATTCAGCTCGTGGCAGCCAGTCTAAAAAACACTATCTTGGACTTCTCTGCATGTTTCCCAGGCGAGCAATTGGCAGCATGTTCAGAACCATGTTTCTGTGAATAACTCCTGAACCGTAAGTCCTAGACGCTCGCTCTTGGCTGCATTCGATTCAGCTCGTGGCAGCCAGTCTAAAAAACACTATCTTGGACTTCTCTGCATGTTTCCCAGGCGAGCAATTGGCAGCATGTTCAGAACCATGTTTCTGTGAATAACTCCTGAACCGTAAGTCACAGACGCTCGCTCTTGGCTGCATTCGATTCAGCTCGTGGCAGCCAGTCTAAAAAACACTATCTTGGACTTCTCTGCATGTTCCTAAGGCAAATGTTTCTAAAGCTAATTCTTGAACCGTAAGTCCTAGACGCTCGATCTTGGCGGCATTCGTCTCAGCGCCTGGCAATTAGTATAGGAGCACTGTGTTTGACTTCTCTGGATGTTTCGCAGGCGAGTTATTGACAAGTAAATCCTAGACGCTCGATCTTGGTTATTTTCGCTTTCGCGGCTGGCAGTAAAAGAACCATGTTTCTGTGAATAACTCCTGAACCGTAAGTCCTAGACGCTCGCTCTTGGCTGCATTCGATTCAGCTCGTGGCAGCCAGTCTAAAAAACACTATCTTGGACTTCTCTGCATGTTTCCCAGGCGAGCAATTGGCAGCATGTTCAGAACCATGTTTCTGTGAATAACTCCTGAACCGTAAGTCCTAGACGCTCGCTCTTGGCTGCATTCGATTCAGCTCGTGGCAGCCAGTCTAAAAAACACTATCTTGGACTTCTCTGCATGTTCCTAAGGCAAATGTTTCTAAAGCTAATTCTTGAACCGTAAGTCCTAGACGCTCGATCTTGGCGGCATTCGTCTCAGCGCCTGGCAATTAGTATAGGAGCACTGTGTTTGACTTCTCTGGATGTTTCCCAGGCGAGTTATTGACAAGTAAATCCTAGACGCTCGATCTTGGTTATTTTCGCTTTCGCGGCTGGCAGTAAAAGAACCATGTTTCTGTGAATAACTCCTGAACCGTAAGTCCTAGACGCTCGCTCTTGGCTGCATTCGATTCAGCTCGTGGCAGCCAGTCTAAAAAACACTATCTTGGACTTCTCTGCATGTTTCCCAGGCGAGCAATTGGCAGCATGTTCAGAACCATGTTTCTGTGAATAACTCCTGAACCGTAAGTCCTAGACGCTCGCTCTTGGCTGCATTCGATTCAGCTCGTGGCAGCCAGTCTAAAAAACACTATCTTGGACTTCTCTGCATGTTTCCCAGGCGAGCAATTGGCAGC
The DNA here is from genome assembly GCF_050947455.1 of Rhinoderma darwinii. Classification (NCBI taxonomy): domain Eukaryota; kingdom Metazoa; phylum Chordata; class Amphibia; order Anura; family Rhinodermatidae; genus Rhinoderma; species Rhinoderma darwinii. Next base: position 1,411 of record NW_027462194.1, read on the forward strand.
ATGTTCAGAACCATGTTTCTGTGAATAACTCCTGAACCGTAAGTCCTAGACGCTCGCTCTTGGCTGCATTCGATTCAGCTCGTGGCAGCCAGTCTAAAAAACACTATCTTGGACTTCTCTGCATGTTTCCCAGGCGAGCAATTGGCAGCATGTTCAGAACCATGTTTCTGTGAATAACTCCTGAACCGTAAGTCCTAGACGCTCGCTCTTGGCTGCATTCGATTCAGCTCGTGGCAGCCAGTCTAAAAAACACTATCTTGGACTTCTCTGCATGTTTGCCAGGCGAGCAATTGGCAGCATGTTCAGAACCATGTTTCTGTGAATAACTCCTGAACCGTAAGTCCTAGACGCTCGCTCTTGGCTGCATTCGATTCAGCTCGTGGCAGCCAGTCTAAAAAACACTATCTTGGACTTCTCTGCATGTTTCCCAGGCGAGCAATTGGCAGCATGTTCAGAACCATGTTTCTGTGAATAACTCCTGAACCGTAAGTCCTAGACGCTCGCTCTTGGCTGCATTCGATTCAGCTCGTGGCAGCCAGTCTAAAAAACACTATCTTGGACTTATCTGCATGTTCCTAAGGCAAATGTTTCTAAAGCTAATTCTTGAACCGTAAGTCCTAGACGCTCGATCTTGGCGGCATTCGTCTCAGCGCCTGGCAATTAGTATAGGAGCACTGTGTTTGACTTCTCTGGATGTTTCCCAGGCGAGTTATTGACAAGTAAATCCTAGACGCTCGATCTTGGTTATTTTCGCTTTCGCGGCTGGCAGTAAAAGAACCATGTTTCTGTGAATAACTCCTGAACCGTAAGTCCTAGACGCTCGCTCTTGGCTGCATTCGATTCAGCTCGTGGCAGCCAGTCTAAAAAACACTATCTTGGACTTCTCTGCATGTTTCCCAGGCGAGCAATTGGCAGCATGTTCAGAACCATGTTTCTGTGAATAACTCCTGAACCGTAAGTCCTAGACGCTCGCTCTTGGCTGCATTCGATTCAGCTCGTGGCAGCCAGTCTAAAAAACACTATCTTGGACTTCTCTGCATGTTTCCCAGGCGAGAAATTGGCAGCATGTTCAGAACCATGTTTCTGTGAATAACTCCTGAACCGTAAGTCCTAGACGCTCGATCTTGGCGGCATTCGTCTCAGCGCCTGGCAATTAGTATAGGAGCACTGTGTTTGACTTCTCTGGATGTTTCCCAGGCGAGTTATTGACAAGTAAATCCTAGACGCTCGATCTTGGTTATTTTCGCTTTCGCGGCTGGCAGTAAAAGAACCATGTTTCTGTGAATAACTCCTGAACCGTAAGTCCTAGACGCTCGCTCTTGGCTGCATTCGATTCAGCTCGTGGCAGCCAGTCTAAAAAACACTATCTTGGACTTCTCTGCATGTTTCCCAGACGAGAAATTGGCAGCATGTTCAGAACCATGTTTCTGTGAATAACTCCTGAACCGTAAGTCCTAGACGCTCGCTCTTGGCTGCATTCGATTCAGCTCGTGGCAGCCAGTCTAAAAAACACTATCTTGGACTTCTCTGCATGTTTGCCAGGCGAGCAATTGGCAGCATGTTCAGAACCATGTTTCTGTGAATAACTCCTGAACCGTAAGTCCTAGACGCTCGCTCTTGGCTGCATTCGATTCAGCTCGTGGCAGCCAGTCTAAAAAACACTATCTTGGACTTCTCTGCATGTTTCCCAGGCGAGCAATTGGCAGCATGTTCAGAACCATGTTTCTGTGAATAACTCCTGAACCGTAAGTCCTAGACGCTCGCTCTTGGCTGCATTCGATTCAGCTCGTGGCAGCCAGTCTAAAAAACACTATCTTGGACTTCTCTGCATGTTCCTAAGGCAAATGTTTCTAAAGCTAATTCTTGAACCGTAAGTCCTAGACGCTCGATCTTGGCGGCATTCGTCTCAGCGCCTGGCAATTAGTATAGGAGCACTGTGTTTGACTTCTCTGGATGTTTCCCAGGCGAGTTATTGACAAGTAAATCCTAGACGCTCGATCTTGGTTATTTTCGCTTTCGCGGCTGGCAGTAAAAGAACCATGTTTCTGTGAATAACTCCTGAACCGTAAGTCCTAGACGCTCGCTCTTGGCTGCATTCGATTCAGCTCGTGGCAGCCAGTCTAAAAAACACTATCTTGGACTTCTCTGCATGTTTCCCAGGCGAGCAATTGGCAGCATGTTCAGAACCATGTTTCTGTGAATAACTCCTGAACCGTAAGTCCTAGACGCTCGCTCTTGGCTGCATTCGATTCAGCTCGTGGCAGCCAGTCTAAAAAACACTATCTTGGACTTCTCTGCATGTTTCCCAGGCGAGAAATTGGCAGCATGTTCAGAACCATGTTTCTGTGAATAACTCCTGAACCGTAAGTCCTAGACGCTCGATCTTGGCGGCATTCGTCTCAGCGCCTGGCAATTAGTATAGGAGCACTGTGTTTGACTTCTCTGGATGTTTCCCAGGCGAGTTATTGACAAGTAAATCCTAGACGCTCGATCTTGGTTATTTTCGCTTTCGCGGCTGGCAGTAAAAGAACCATGTTTCTGTGAATAACTCCTGAACCGTAAGTCCTAGACGCTCGCTCTTGGCTGCATTCGATTCAGCTCGTGGCAGCCAGTCTAAAAAACACTATCTTGGACTTCTCTGCATGTTTCCCAGACGAGAAATTGGCAGCATGTTCAGAACCATGTTTCTGTGAATAACTCCTGAACCGTAAGTCCTAGACGCTCGATCTTGGCGGCATTCGTCTCAGCGCCTGGCAATTAGTATAGGAGCACTGTGTTTGACTTCTCTGGATGTTTCCCAGGCGAGTTATTGACAAGTAAATCCTAGACGCTCGATCTTGGTTATTTTCGCTTTCGCGGCTGGCAGTAAAAGAACCATGTTTCTGTGAATAACTCCTGAACCGTAAGTCCTAGACGCTCGCTCTTGGCTGCATTCGATTCAGCTCGTGGCAGCCAGTCTAAAAAACACTATCTTGGACTTCTCTGCATGTTTCCCAGACGAGCAATTGGCAGCATGTTCAGAACCATGTTTCTGTGAATAACTCCTGAACCGTAAGTCCTAGACGCTCGCTCTTGGCTGCATTCGATTCAGCTCGTGGCAGCCAGTCTAAAAAACACTATCTTGGACTTCTCTGCATGTTTCCCAGGCGAGCAATTGGCAGCATGTTCAGAACCATGTTTCTGTGAATAACTCCTGAACCGTAAGTCCTAGACGCTCGCTCTTGGCTGCATTCGATTCAGCTCGTGGCAGCCAGTCTAAAAAAACACTATCTTGGACTTCTCTGCATGTTTCCCAGGCGAGAAATTGGCAGCATGTTCAGAACCATGTTTCTGTGAATAACTCCTGAACCGTAAGTCCTAGACGCTCGATCTTGGCGGCATTCGTCTCAGCGCCTGGCAATTAGTATAGGAGCACTGTGTTTGACTTCTCTGGATGTTTCCCAGGCGAGTTATTGACAAGTAAATCCTAGACGCTCGATCTTGGTTATTTTCGCTTTCGCGGCTGGCAGTAAAAGAACCATGTTTCTGTGAATAACTCCTGAACCGTAAGTCCTAGACGCTCGCTCTTGGCTGCATTCGATTCAGCTCGTGGCAGCCAGTCTAAAAAACACTATCTTGGACTTCTCTGCATGTTTCCCAGGCGAGAAATTGGCAGCATGTTCAGAACCATGTTTCTGTGAATAACTCCTGAACCGTAAGTCCTAGACGCTCGATCTTGGCGGCATTCGTCTCAGCGCCTGGCAATTAGTATAGGAGCACTGTGTTTGACTTCTCTGGATGTTTCCCAGGCGAGTTATTGACAAGTAAATCCTAGACGCTCGATCTTGGTTATTTTCGCTTTCGCGGCTGGCAGTAAAAGAACCATGTTTCTGTGAATAACTCCTGAACCGTAAGTCCTAGACGCTCGCTCTTGGCTGCATTCGATTCAGCTCGTGGCAGCCAGTCTAAAAAACACTATCTTGGACTTCTCTGCATGTTTCCCAGACGAGCAATTGGCAGCATGTTCAGAACCATGTTTCTGTGAATAACTCCTGAACCGTAAGTCCTAGACGCTCGCTCTTGGCTGCATTCGATTCAGCTCGTGGCAGCCAGTCTAAAAAAACACTATCTTGGACTTCTCTGCATGTTTCCCAGGCGAGCAATTGGCAGCATGTTCAGAACCATGTTTCTGTGAATAACTCCTGAACCGTAAGTCCTAGACGCTCGCTCTTGGCTGCATTCGATTCAGCTCGTGGCAGCCAGTCTAAAAAACACTATCTTGGACTTCTCTGCATGTTTCCCAGGCGAGCAATTGGCAGCATGTTCAGAACCATGTTTCTGTGAATAACTCCTGAACCGTAAGTCCTAGACGCTCGCTCTTGGCTGCATTCGATTCAGCTCGTGGCAGCCAGTCTAAAAAACACTATCTTGGACTTCTCTGCATGTTTCCCAGGCGAGAAATTGGCAGCATGTTCAGAACCATGTTTCTGTGAATAACTCCTGAACCGTAAGTCCTAGACGCTCGATCTTGGCGGCATTCGTCTCAGCGCCTGGCAATTAGTATAGGAGCACTGTGTTTGACTTCTCTGGATGTTTCCCAGGCGAGTTATTGACAAGTAAATCCTAGACGCTCGATCTTGGTTATTTTCGCTTTCGCGGCTGGCAGTAAAAGAACCATGTTTCTGTGAATAACTCCTGAACCGTAAGTCCTAGACGCTCGCTCTTGGCTGCATTCGATTCAGCTCGTGGCAGCCAGTCTAAAAAAACACTATCTTGGACTTCTCTGCATGTTTCCCAGGCGAGAAATTGGCAGCATGTTCAGAACCATGTTTCTGTGAATAACTCCTGAACCGTAAGTCCTAGACGCTTGATCTTGGCGGCATTCGTCTCAGCGCCTGGCAATTAGTATAGGAGCACTGTGTTTGACTTCTCTGGATGTTTCCCAGGCGAGTTATTGACAAGTAAATCCTAGACGCTCGATCTTGGTTATTTTCGCTTTCGCGGCTGGCAGTAAAAGAACCATGTTTCTGTGAATAACTCCTGAACCGTAAGTCCTAGACGCTCGCTCTTGGCTGCATTCGATTCAGCTCGTGGCAGCCAGTCTAAAAAACACTATCTTGGACTTCTCTGCATGTTTCCCAGGCGAGCAATTGGCAGCATGTTCAGAACCATGTTTCTGTGAATAACTCCTGAACCGTAAGTCCTAGACGCTCGCTCTTGGCTGCATTCGATTCAGCTCGTGGCAGCCAGTCTAAAAAACACTATCTTGGACTTCTCTGCATGTTTCCCAGGCGAGCAATTGGCAGCATGTTCAGAACCATGTTTCTGTGAATAACTCCTGAACCGTAAGTCCTAGACGCTCGCTCTTGGCTGCATTCGATTCAGCTCGTGGCAGCCAGTCTAAAAAACACTATCTTGGACTTCTCTGCATGTTTCCCAGGCGAGAAATTGGCAGCATGTTCAGAACCATGTTTCTGTGAATAACTCCTGAACCGTAAGTCCTAGACGCTCGATCTTGGCGGCATTCGTCTCAGCGCCTGGCAATTAGTATAGGAGCACTGTGTTTGACTTCTCTGGATGTTTCCCAGGCGAGTTATTGACAAGTAAATCCTAGACGCTCGATCTTGGTTATTTTCGCTTTCGCGGCTGGCAGTAAAAGAACCATGTTTCTGTGAATAACTCCTGAACCTTAAGTCCTAGACGCTCGCTCTTGGCTGCATTCGATTCAGCTCGTGGCAGCCAGTCTAAAAAACACTATCTTGGACTTCTCTGCATGTTTCCCAGACGAGAAATTGGCAGCATGTTCAGAACCATGTTTCTGTGAATAACTCCTGAACCGTAAGTCCTAGACGCTCGATCTTGGCGGCATTCGTCTCAGCGCCTGGCAATTAGTATAGGAGCACTGTGTTTGACTTCTCTGGATGTTTCCCAGGCGAGTTATTGACAAGTAAATCCTAGACGCTCGATCTTGGTTATTTTCGCTTTCGCGGCTGGCAGTAAAAGAACCATGTTTCTGTGAATAACTCCTGAACCGTAAGTCCTAGACGCTCGCTCTTGGCTGCATTCGATTCAGCTCGTGGCAGCCAGTCTAAAAAACACTATCTTGGACTTCTCTGCATGTTTCCCAGGCGAGCAATTGGCAGCATGTTCAGAACCATGTTTCTGTGAATAACTCCTGAACCGTAAGTCCTAGACGCTCGCTCTTGGCTGCATTCGATTCAGCTCGTGGCAGCCAGTCTAAAAAACACTATCTTGGACTTCTCTGCATGTTTCCCAGGCGAGAAATTGGCAGCATGTTCAGAACCATGTTTCTGTGAATAACTCCTGAACCGTAAGTCCTAGACGCTCGCTCTTGGCTGCATTCGATTCAGCTCGTGGCAGCCAGTCTAAAAAACACTATCTTGGACTTCTCTGCATGTTTCCCAGGCGAGAAATTGGCAGCATGTTCAGAACCATGTTTCTGTGAATAACTCCTGAACCGTAAGTCCTAGACGCTTGATCTTGGCGGCATTCGTCTCAGCGCCTGGCAATTAGTATAGGAGCACTGTGTTTGACTTCTCTGGATGTTTCCCAGGCGAGTTATTGACAAGTAAATCCTAGACGCTCGATCTTGGTTATTTTCGCTTTCGCGGCTGGCAGTAAAAGAACCATGTTTCTGTGAATAACTCCTGAACCGTAAGTCCTAGACGCTCGCTCTTGGCTGCATTCGATTCAGCTCGTGGCAGCCAGTCTAAAAAACACTATCTTGGACTTCTCTGCATGTTTCCCAGGCGAGCAATTGGCAGCATGTTCAGAACCATGTTTCTGTGAATAACTCCTGAACCGTAAGTCCTAGACGCTCGCTCTTGGCTGCATTCGATTCAGCTCGTGGCAGCCAGTCTAAAAAACACTATCTTGGACTTCTCTGCATGTTTCCCAGGCGAGCAATTGGCAGCATGTTCAGAACCATGTTTCTGTGAATAACTCCTGAACCGTAAGTCCTAGACGCTCGCTCTTGGCTGCATTCGATTCAGCTCGTGGCAGCCAGTCTAAAAAACACTATCTTGGACTTCTCTGCATGTTTCCCAGGCGAGAAATTGGCAGCATGTTCAGAACCATGTTTCTGTGAATAACTCCTGAACCGTAAGTCCTAGACGCTCGATCTTGGCGGCATTCGTCTCAGCGCCTGGCAATTAGTATAGGAGCACTGTGTTTGACTTCTCTGGATGTTTCCCAGGCGAGTTATTGACAAGTAAATCCTAGACGCTCGATCTTGGTTATTTTCGCTTTCGCGGCTGGCAGTAAAAGAACCATGTTTCTGTGAATAACTCCTGAACCTTAAGTCCTAGACGCTCGCTCTTGGCTGCATTCGATTCAGCTCGTGGCAGCCAGTCTAAAAAACACTATCTTGGACTTCTCTGCATGTTTCCCAGACGAGAAATTGGCAGCATGTTCAGAACCATGTTTCTGTGAATAACTCCTGAACCGTAAGTCCTAGACGCTCGATCTTGGCGGCATTCGTCTCAGCGCCTGGCAATTAGTATAGGAGCACTGTGTTTGACTTCTCTGGATGTTTCCCAGGCGAGTTATTGACAAGTAAATCCTAGACGCTCGATCTTGGTTATTTTCGCTTTCGCGGCTGGCAGTAAAAGAACCATGTTTCTGTGAATAACTCCTGAACCGTAAGTCCTAGACGCTCGCTCTTGGCTGCATTCGATTCAGCTCGTGGCAGCCAGTCTAAAAAACACTATCTTGGACTTCTCTGCATGTTTCCCAGGCGAGCAATTGGCAGCATGTTCAGAACCATGTTTCTGTGAATAACTCCTGAACCGTAAGTCCTAGACGCTCGCTCTTGGCTGCATTCGATTCAGCTCGTGGCAGCCAGTCTAAAAAACACTATCTTGGACTTCTCTGCATGTTTCCCAGGCGAGCAATTGGCAGCATGTTCAGAACCATGTTTCTGTGAATAACTCCTGAACCGTAAGTCCTAGACGCTCGCTCTTGGCTGCATTCGATTCAGCTCGTGGCAGCCAGTCTAAAAAACACTATCTTGGACTTCTCTGCATGTTTCCCAGGCGAGAAATTGGCAGCATGTTCAGAACCATGTTTCTGTGAATAACTCCTGAACCGTAAGTCCTAGACGCTCGATCTTGGCGGCATTCGTCTCAGCGCCTGGCAATTAGTATAGGAGCACTGTGTTTGACTTCTCTGGATGTTTCCCAGGCGAGTTATTGACAAGTAAATCCTAGACGCTCGATCTTGGTTATTTTCGCTTTCGCGGCTGGCAGTAAAAGAACCATGTTTCTGTGAATAACTCCTGAACCGTAAGTCCTAGACGCTCGCTCTTGGCTGCATTCGATTCAGCTCGTGGCAGCCAGTCTAAAAAACACTATCTTGGACTTCTCTGCATGTTTCCCAGGCGAGAAATTGGCAGCATGTTCAGAACCATGTTTCTGTGAATAACTCCTGAACCGTAAGTCCTAGACGCTCGATCTTGGCGGCATTCGTCTCAGCGCCTGGCAATTAGTATAGGAGCACTGTGTTTGACTTCTCTGGATGTTTCCCAGGCGAGTTATTGACAAGTAAATCCTAGACGCTCGATCTTGGTTATTTTCGCTTTCGCGGCTGGCAGTAAAAGAACCATGTTTCTGTGAATAACTCCTGAACCGTAAGTCCTAGACGCTCGCTCTTGGCTGCATTCGATTCAGCTCGTGGCAGCCAGTCTAAAAAACACTATCTTGGACTTCTCTGCATGTTTCCCAGGCGAGCAATTGGCAGCATGTTCAGAACCATGTTTCTGTGAATAACTCCTGAACCGTAAGTCCTAGACGCTCGCTCTTGGCTGCATTCGATTCAGCTCGTGGCAGCCAGTCTAAAAAACACTATCTTGGACTTCTCTGCATGTTTCCCAGGCGAGCAATTGGCAGCATGTTCAGAACCATGTTTCTGTGAATAACTCCTGAACCGTAAGTCCTAGACGCTCGCTCTTGGCTGCATTCGATTCAGCTCGTGGCAGCCAGTCTAAAAAACACTATCTTGGACTTCTCTGCATGTTTCCCAGGCGAGCAATTGGCAGCATGTTCAGAACCATGTTTCTGTGAATAACTCCTGAACCGTAAGTCCTAGACGCTCGCTCTTGGCTGCATTCGATTCAGCTCGTGGCAGCCAGTCTAAAAAACACTATCTTGGACTTCTCTGCATGTTTCCCAGGCGAGCAATTGGCAGCATGTTCAGAACCATGTTTCTGTGAATAACTCCTGAACCGTAAGTCCTAGACGCTCGCTCTTGGCTGCATTCGATTCAGCTCGTGGCAGCCAGTCTAAAAAACACTATCTTGGACTTCTCTGCATGTTTCCCAGGCGAGCAATTGGCAGCATGTTCAGAACCATGTTTCTGTGAATAACTCCTGAACCGTAAGTCCTAGACGCTCGCTCTTGGCTGCATTCGATTCAGCTCGTGGCAGCCAGTCTAAAAAACACTATCTTGGACTTCTCTGCATGTTTCCCAGGCGAGCAATTGGCAGCATGTTCAGAACCATGTTTCTGTGAATAACTCCTGAACCGTAAGTCCTAGACGCTCGCTCTTGGCTGCATTCGATTCAGCTCGTGGCAGCCAGTCTAAAAAACACTATCTTGGACTTCTCTGCATGTTCCTAAGGCAAATGTTTCTAAAGCTAATTCTTGAACCGTAAGTCCTAGACGCTCGATCTTGGCGGCATTCGTCTCAGCGCCTGGCAATTAGTATAGGAGCACTGTGTTTGACTTCTCTGGATGTTTCCCAGGCGAGTTATTGACAAGTAAATCCTAGACGCTCGATCTTGGTTATTTTCGCTTTCGCGGCTGGCAGTAAAAGAACCATGTTTCTGTGAATAACTCCTGAACCGTAAGTCCTAGACGCTCGCTCTTGGCTGCATTCGATTCAGCTCGTGGCAGCCAGTCTAAAAAACACTATCTTGGACTTCTCTGCATGTTTCCCAGGCGAGCAATTGGCAGCATGTTCAGAACCATGTTTCTGTGAATAACTCCTGAACCGTAAGTCCTAGACGCTCGCTCTTGGCTGCATTCGATTCAGCTCGTGGCAGCCAGTCTAAAAAACACTATCTTGGACTTCTCTGCATGTTTCCCAGGCGAGCAATTGGCAGCATGTTCAGAACCATGTTTCTGTGAATAACTCCTGAACCGTAAGTCCTAGACGCTCGCTCTTGGCTGCATTCGATTCAGCTCGTGGCAGCCAGTCTAAAAAACACTATCTTGGACTTCTCTGCATGTTTCCCAGGCGAGCAATTGGCAGCATGTTCAGAACCATGTTTCTGTGAATAACTCCTGAACCGTAAGTCCTAGACGCTCGCTCTTGGCTGCATTCGATTCAGCTCGTGGCAGCCAGTCTAAAAAACACTATCTTGGACTTCTCTGCATGTTTCCCAGGCGAGCAATTGGCAGCATGTTCAGAACCATGTTTCTGTGAATAACTCCTGAACCGTAAGTCCTAGACGCTCGATCTTGGCGGCATTCGTCTCAGCGCCTGGCAATTAGTATAGGAGCACTGTGTTTGACTTCTCTGGATGTTTCCCAGGCGAGTTATTGACAAGTAAATCCTAGACGCTCGATCTTGGTTATTTTCGCTTTCGCGGCTGGCAGTAAAAGAACCATGTTTCTGTGAATAACTCCTGAACCGTAAGTCCTAGACGCTCGCTCTTGGCTGCATTCGATTCAGCTCGTGGCAGCCAGTCTAAAAAACACTATCTTGGACTTCTCTGCATGTTTCCCAGGCGAGCAATTGGCAGCATGTTCAGAACCATGTTTCTGTGAATAACTCCTGAACCGTAAGTCCTAGACGCTCGCTCTTGGCTGCATTCGATTCAGCTCGTGGCAGCCAGTCTAAAAAACACTATCTTGGACTTCTCTGCATGTTTCCCAGGCGAGCAATTGGCAGCATGTTCAGAACCATGTTTCTGTGAATAACTCCTGAACCGTAAGTCCTAGACGCTCGCTCTTGGCTGCATTCGATTCAGCTCGTGGCAGCCAGTCTAAAAAACACTATCTTGGACTTCTCTGCATGTTTCCCAGGCGAGCAATTGGCAGCATGTTCAGAACCATGTTTCTGTGAATAACTCCTGAACCGTAAGTCCTAGACGCTCGCTCTTGGCTGCATTCGATTCAGCTCGTGGCAGCCAGTCTAAAAAACACTATCTTGGACTTCTCTGCATGTTTCCCAGGCGAGCAATTGGCAGCATGTTCAGAACCATGTTTCTGTGAATAACTCCTGAACCGTAAGTCCTAGACGCTCGCTCTTGGCTGCATTCGATTCAGCTCGTGGCAGCCAGTCTAAAAAACACTATCTTGGACTTCTCTGCATGTTTCCCAGGCGAGCAATTGGCAGCATGTTCAGAACCATGTTTCTGTGAATAACTCCTGAACCGTAAGTCCTAGACGCTCGCTCTTGGCTGCATTCGATTCAGCTCGTGGCAGCCAGTCTAAAAAACACTATCTTGGACTTCTCTGCATGTTTCCCAGGCGAGCAATTGGCAGCATGTTCAGAACCATGTTTCTGTGAATAACTCCTGAACCGTAAGTCCTAGACGCTCGCTCTTGGCTGCATTCGATTCAGCTCGTGGCAGCCAGTCTAAAAAACACTATCTTGGACTTCTCTGCATGTTCCTAAGGCAAATGTTTCTAAAGCTAATTCTTGAACCGTAAGTCCTAGACGCTCGATCTTGGCGGCATTCGTCTCAGCGCCTGGCAATTAGTATAGGAGCACTGTGTTTGACTTCTCTGGATGTTTCCCAGGCGAGTTATTGACAAGTAAATCCTAGACGCTCGATCTTGGTTATTTTCGCTTTCGCGGCTGGCAGTAAAAGAACCATGTTTCTGTGAATAACTCCTGAACCGTAAGTCCTAGACGCTCGCTCTTGGCTGCATTCGATTCAGCTCGTGGCAGCCAGTCTAAAAAACACTATCTTGGACTTCTCTGCATGTTTCCCAGGCGAGCAATTGGCAGCATGTTCAGAACCATGTTTCTGTGAATAACTCCTGAACCGTAAGTCCTAGACGCTCGCTCTTGGCTGCATTCGATTCAGCTCGTGGCAGCCAGTCTAAAAAACACTATCTTGGACTTCTCTGCATGTTTCCCAGGCGAGCAATTGGCAGCATGTTCAGAACCATGTTTCTGTGAATAACTCCTGAACCGTAAGTCCTAGACGCTCGCTCTTGGCTGCATTCGATTCAGCTCGTGGCAGCCAGTCTAAAAAACACTATCTTGGACTTCTCTGCATGTTTCCCAGGCGAGCAATTGGCAGCATGTTCAGAACCATGTTTCTGTGAATAACTCCTGAACCGTAAGTCCTAGACGCTCGCTCTTGGCTGCATTCGATTCAGCTCGTGGCAGCCAGTCTAAAAAACACTATCTTGGACTTCTCTGCATGTTTCCCAGGCGAGCAATTGGCAGCATGTTCAGAACCATGTTTCTGTGAATAACTCCTGAACCGTAAGTCCTAGACGCTCGCTCTTGGCTGCATTCGATTCAGCTCGTGGCAGCCAGTCTAAAAAACACTATCTTGGACTTCTCTGCATGTTCCTAAGGCAAATGTTTCTAAAGCTAATTCTTGAACCGTAAGTCCTAGACGCTCGATCTTGGCGGCATTCGTCTCAGCGCCACGCAATTAGTATAGGAGCACTGTGTTTGACTTCTCTGGATGTTTCCCAGGCGAGTTATTGACAAGTAAATCCTAGACGCTCGATCTTGGTTATTTTCGCTTTCGCGGCTGGCAGTAAAAGAACCATGTTTCTGTGAATAACTCCTGAACCGTAAGTCCTAGACGCTCGCTCTTGGCTGCATTCGATTCAGCTCGTGGCAGCCAGTCTAAAAAACACTATCTCGGACTTCTCTGCATGTTTCCCAGGCGAGCAATTGGCAGCATGTTCAGAACCATATTTCTGTGAATAACTCCTGAACCGTAAGTCCTAGACGCTCGCTCTTGGCTGCATTCGATTCAGCTCGTGGCAGCCAGTCTAAAAAACACTATCTTGGACTTCTCTGCATGTTTCCCAGGCGAGAAATTGGCAGCATGTTCAGAACCATGTTTCTGTGAATAACTCCTGAACCGTAAGTCCTAGACGCTCGCTCTTGGCTGCATTCGATTCAGCTCGTGGCAGCCAGTCTAAAAAACACTATCTTGGACTTCTCTGCATGTTTCCCAGGCGAGCAATTGGCAGCATGTTCAGAACCATGTTTCTGTGAATAACTCCTGAACCGTAAGTCCTAGACGCTCGCTCTTGGCTGCATTCGATTCAGCTCGTGGCAGCCAGTCTAAAAAACACTATCTTGGACTTCTCTGCATGTTTCCCAGGCGAGCAATTGGCAGCATGTTCAGAACCATGTTTCTGTGAATAACTCCTGAACCGTAAGTCCTAGACGCTCGCTCTTGGCTGCATTCGATTCAGCTCGTGGCAGCCAGTCTAAAAAACACTATCTTGGACTTCTCTGCATGTTCCTAAGGCAAATGTTTCTAAAGCTAATTCTTGAACCGTAAGTCCTAGACGCTCGATCTTGGCGGCATTCGTCTCAGCGCCACGCAATTAGTATAGGAGCACTGTGTTTGACTTCTCTGGATGTTTCCCAGGCGAGTTATTGACAAGTAAATCCTAGACGCTCGATCTTGGTTATTTTCGCTTTCGCGGCTGGCAGTAAAAGAACCATGTTTCTGTGAATAACTCCTGAACCGTAAGTCCTAGACGCTCGCTCTTGGCTGCATTCGATTCAGCTCGTGGCAGCCAGTCTAAAAAACACTATCTTGGACTTCTCTGCATGTTTCCCAGGCGAGAAATTGGCAGCATGTTCAGAACCATGTTTCTGTGAATAACTCCTGAACCGTAAGTCCTAGACGCTCGCTCTTGGCTGCATTCGATTCAGCTCGTGGCAGCCAGTCTAAAAAACACTATCTCGGACTTCTCTGCATGTTTCCCAGGCGAGCAATTGGCAGCATGTTCAGAACCATATTTCTGTGAATAACTCCTGAACCGTAAGTCCTAGACGCTCGCTCTTGGCTGCATTCGATTCAGCTCGTGGCAGCCAGTCTAAAAAACACTATCTTGGACTTCTCTGCATGTTTCCCAGGCGAGCAATTGGCAGCATGTTCAGAACCATGTTTCTGTGAATAACTCCTGAACCGTAAGTCCTAGACGCTCGCTCTTGGCTGCATTCGATTCAGCTCGTGGCAGCCAGTCTAAAAAACACTATCTTGGACTTCTCTGCATGTTTCCCAGGCGAGAAATTGGCAGCATGTTCAGAACCATGTTTCTGTGAATAACTCCTGAACCGTAAGTCCTAGACGCTCGCTCTTGGCTGCATTCGATTCAGCTCGTGGCAGCCAGTCTAAAAAACACTATCTTGGACTTCTCTGCATGTTCCTAAGGCAAATGTTTCTAAAGCTAATTCTTGAACCGTAAGTCCTAGACGCTCGATCTTGGCGGCATTCGTCTCAGCGCCACGCAATTAGTATAGGAGCACTGTGTTTGACTTCTCTGGATGTTTCCCAGGCGAGTTATTGACAAGTAAATCCTAGACGCTCGATCTTGGTTATTTTCGCGGCTGGCAGTAAAAGAACCATGTTTCTGTGAATAACTCCTGAACCGTAAGTCCTAGACGCTCGCTCTTGGCTGCATTCGATTCAGCTCGTGGCAGCCAGTCTAAAAAACACTATCTTGGACTTCTCTGCATGTTTCCCAGGCGAGAAATTGGCAGCATGTTCAGAACCATGTTTCTGTGAATAACTCCTGAACCGTAAGTCCTAGACGCTCGCTCTTGGCTGCATTCGATTCAGCTCGTGGCAGCCAGTCTAAAAAACACTATCTCGGACTTCTCTGCATGTTTCCCAGGCGAGCAATTGGCAGCATGTTCAGAACCATATTTCTGTGAATAACTCCTGAACCGTAAGTCCTAGACGCTCGCTCTTGGCTGCATTCGATTCAGCTCGTGGCAGCCAGTCTAAAAAACACTATCTTGGACTTCTCTGCATGTTTCCCAGGCGAGCAATTGGCAGCATGTTCAGAACCATGTTTCTGTGAATAACTCCTGAACCGTAAGTCCTAGACGCTCGCTCTTGGCTGCATTCGATTCAGCTCGTGGCAGCCAGTCTAAAAAACACTATCTTGGACTTCTCTGCATGTTTCCCAGGCGAGAAATTGGCAGCATGTTCAGAACCATGTTTCTGTGAATAACTCCTGAACCGTAAGTCCTAGACGCTCGCTCTTGGCTGCATTCGATTCAGCTCGTGGCAGCCAGTCTAAAAAACACTATCTTGGACTTCTCTGCATGTTTCCCAGACGAGAAATTGGCAGCATGTTCAGAACCATGTTTCTGTGAATAACTCCTGAACCGTAAGTCCTAGACGCTCGATCTTGGCGGCATTCGTCTCAGCGCCTGGCAATTAGTATAGGAGCACTGTGTTTGACTTCTCTGGATGTTTCCCAGGCGAGTTATTGACAAGTAAATCCTAGACGCTCGATCTTGGTTATTTTCGCTTTCGCGGCTGGCAGTAAAAAAAACCATGTTTCTGTGAATAACTCCTGAACCGTAAGTCCTAGACGCTCGCTCTTGGCTGCATTCGATTCAGCTCGTGGCAGCCAGTCTAAAAAACACTATCTTGGACTTCTCTGCATGTTTCCCAGGCGAGCAATTGGCAGCATGTTCAGAACCATGTTTCTGTGAATAACTCCTGAACCGTAAGTCCTAGACGCTCGCTCTTGGCTGCATTCGATTCAGCTCGTGGCAGCCAGTCTAAAAAACACTATCTTGGACTTCTCTGCATGTTTCCCAGGCGAGCAATTGGCAGCATGTTCAGAACCATGTTTCTGTGAATAACTCCTGAACCGTAAGTCCTAGACGCTCGATCTTGGCGGCATTCGTCTCAGCGCCTGGCAATTAGTATAGGAGCACTGTGTTTGACTTCTCTGGATGTTTCCCAGGCGAGTTATTGACAAGTAAATCCTAGACGCTCGATCTTGGTTATTTTCGCTTTCGCGGCTGGCAGTAAAAAAACCATGTTTCTGTGAATAACTCCTGAACCGTAAGTCCTAGACGCTCGCTCTTGGCTGCATTCGATTCAGCTCGTGGCAGCCAGTCTAAAAAACACTATCTTGGACTTCTCTGCATGTTTCCCAGGCGAGCAATTGGCAGCATGTTCAGAACCATGTTTCTGTGAATAACTCCTGAACCGTAAGTCCTAGACGCTCGCTCTTGGCTGCATTCGATTCAGCTCGTGGCAGCCAGTCTAAAAAACACTATCTTGGACTTCTCTGCATGTTTCCCAGGCGAGCAATTGGCAGCATGTTCAGAACCATGTTTCTGTGAATAACTCCTGAACCGTAAGTCCTAGACGCTCGATCTTGGCGGCATTCGTCTCAGCGCCTGGCAATTAGTATAGGAGCACTGTGTTTGACTTCTCTGGATGTTTCCCAGGCGAGTTATTGACAAGTAAATCCTAGACGCTCGATCTTGGTTATTTTCGCTTTCGCGGCTGGCAGTAAAAAAACCATGTTTCTGTGAATAACTCCTGAACCGTAAGTCCTAGACGCTCGCTCTTGGCTGCATTCGATTCAGCTCGTGGCAGCCAGTCTAAAAAACACTATCTTGGACTTCTCTGCATGTTTCCCAGGCGAGCAATTGGCAGCATGTTCAGAACCATGTTTCTGTGAATAACTCCTGAACCGTAAGTCCTAGACGCTCGCTCTTGGCTGCATTCGATTCAGCTCGTGGCAGCCAGTCTAAAAAACACTATCTTGGACTTCTCTGCATGTTTCCCAGGCGAGAAATTGGCAGCATGTTCAGAACCATGTTTCTGTGAATAACTCCTGAACCGTAAGTCCTAGACGCTCGCTCTTGGCTGCATTCGATTCAGCTCGTGGCAGCCAGTCTAAAAAACACTATCTTGGACTTCTCTGCATGTTTCCCAGGCGAGCAATTGGCAGCATGTTCAGAACCATGTTTCTGTGAATAACTCCTGAACCGTAAGTCCTAGACGCTCGCTCTTGGCTGCATTCGATTCAGCTCGTGGCAGCCAGTCTAAAAAACACTATCTTGGACTTCTCTGCATGTTTCCCAGGCGAGCAATTGGCAGCATGTTCAGAACCATGTTTCTGTGAATAACTCCTGAACCGTAAGTCCTAGACGCTCGCTCTTGGCTGCATTCGATTCAGCTCGTGGCAGCCAGTCTAAAAAACACTATCTTGGACTTCTCTGCATGTTCCTAAGGCAAATGTTTCTAAAGCTAATTCTTGAACCGTAAGTCCTAGACGCTCGATCTTGGCGGCATTCGTCTCAGCGCCACGCAATTAGTATAGGAGCACTGTGTTTGACTTCTCTGGATGTTTCCCAGGCGAGTTATTGACAAGTAAATCCTAGACGCTCGATCTTGGTTATTTTCGCTTTCGCGGCTGGCAGTAAAAGAACCATGTTTCTGTGAATAACTCCTGAACCGTAAGTCCTAGACGCTCGCTCTTGGCTGCATTCGATTCAGCTCGTGGCAGCCAGTCTAAAAAACACTATCTCGGACTTCTCTGCATGTTTCCCAGGCGAGCAATTGGCAGCATGTTCAGAACCATATTTCTGTGAATAACTCCTGAACCGTAAGTCCTAGACGCTCGCTCTTGGCTGCATTCGATTCAGCTCGTGGCAGCCAGTCTAAAAAACACTATCTTGGACTTCTCTGCATGTTTCCCAGGCGAGAAATTGGCAGTATGTTCAGAACCATGTTTCTGTGAATAACTCCTGAACCGTAAGTCCTAGACGCTCGCTCTTGGCTGCATTCGATTCAGCTCGTGGCAGCCAGTCTAAAAAACACTATCTTGGACTTCTCTGCATGTTTCCCAGGCGAGCAATTGGCAGCATGTTCAGAACCATGTTTCTGTGAATAACTCCTGAACCGTAAGTCCTAGACGCTCGCTCTTGGCTGCATTCGATTCAGCTCGTGGCAGCCAGTCTAAAAAACTCTATCTTGGACTTCTCTGCATGTTTCCCAGGCGAGCAATTGGCAGCATGTTCAGAACCATGTTTCTGTGAATAACTCCTGAACCGTAAGTCCTAGACGCTCGCTCTTGGCTGCATTCGATTCAGCTCGTGGCAGCCAGTCTAAAAAACACTATCTTGGACTTCTCTGCATGTTCCTAAGGCAAATGTTTCTAAAGCTAATTCTTGAACCGTAAGTCCTAGACGCTCGATCTTGGCGGCATTCGTCTCAGCGCCACGCAATTAGTATAGGAGCACTGTGTTTGACTTCTCTGGATGTTTCCCAGGCGAGTTATTGACAAGTAAATCCTAGACGCTCGATCTTGGTTATTTTCGCTTTCGCGGCTGGCAGTAAAAGAACCATGTTTCTGTGAATAACTCCTGAACCGTAAGTCCTAGACGCTCGCTCTTGGCTGCATTCGATTCAGCTCGTGGCAGCCAGTCTAAAAAACACTATCTTGGACTTCTCTGCATGTTTCCCAGGCGAGAAATTGGCAGCATGTTCAGAACCATGTTTCTGTGAATAACTCCTGAACCGTAAGTCCTAGACGCTCGCTCTTGGCTGCATTCGATTCAGCTCGTGGCAGCCAGTCTAAAAAACACTATCTCGGACTTCTCTGCATGTTTCCCAGGCGAGCAATTGGCAGCATGTTCAGAACCATATTTCTGTGAATAACTCCTGAACCGTAAGTCCTAGACGCTCGCTCTTGGCTGCATTCGATTCAGCTCGTGGCAGCCAGTCTAAAAAACACTATCTTGGACTTCTCTGCATGTTTCCCAGGCGAGAAATTGGCAGCATGTTCAGAACCATGTTTCTGTGAATAACTCCTGAACCGTAAGTCCTAGACGCTCGATCTTGGCGGCATTCGTCTCAGCGCCTGGCAATTAGTATAGGAGCACTGTGTTTGACTTCTCTGGATGTTTCCCAGGCGAGTTATTGACAAGTAAATCCTAGACGCTCGATCTTGGTTATTTTCGCTTTCGCGGCTGGCAGTAAAAGAACCATGTTTCTGTGAATAACTCCTGAACCGTAAGTCCTAGACGCTCGCTCTTGGCTGCATTCGATTCAGCTCGTGGCAGCCAGTCTAAAAAACACTATCTTGGACTTCTCTGCATGTTTCCCAGGCGAGCAATTGGCAGCATGTTCAGAACCATGTTTCTGTGAATAACTCCTGAACCGTAAGTCCTAGACGCTCGCTCTTGGCTGCATTCGATTCAGCTCGTGGCAGCCAGTCTAAAAAACACTATCTTGGACTTCTCTGCATGTTTCCCAGGCGAGAAATTGGCAGCATGTTCAGAACCATGTTTCTGTGAATAACTCCTGAACCGTAAGTCCTAGACGCTCGCTCTTGGCTGCATTCGATTCAGCTCGTGGCAGCCAGTCTAAAAAACACTATCTTGGACTTCTCTGCATGTTTCCCAGACGAGAAATTGGCAGCATGTTCAGAACCATGTTTCTGTGAATAACTCCTGAACCGTAAGTCCTAGACGCTCGATCTTGGCGGCATTCGTCTCAGCGCCTGGCAATTAGTATAGGAGCACTGTGTTTGACTTCTCTGGATGTTTCCCAGGCGAGTTATTGACAAGTAAATCCTAGACGCTCGATCTTGGTTATTTTCGCTTTCGCGGCTGGCAGTAAAAGAACCATGTTTCTGTGAATAACTCCTGAACCGTAAGTCCTAGACGCTCGCTCTTGGCTGCATTCGATTCAGCTCGTGGCAGCCAGTCTAAAAAACACTATCTTGGACTTCTCTGCATGTTTCCCAGGCGAGCAATTGGCAGCATGTTCAGAACCATGTTTCTGTGAATAACTCCTGAACCGTAAGTCCTAGACGCTCGCTCTTGGCTGCATTCGATTCAGCTCGTGGCAGCCAGTCTAAAAAACACTATCTTGGACTTCTCTGCATGTTTCCCAGGCGAGCAATTGGCAGCATGTTCAGAACCATGTTTCTGTGAATAACTCCTGAACCGTAAGTCCTAGACGCTCGATCTTGGCGGCATTCGTCTCAGCGCCTGGCAATTAGTATAGGAGCACTGTGTTTGACTTCTCTGGATGTTTCCCAGGCGAGTTATTGACAAGTAAATCCTAGACGCTCGATCTTGGTTATTTTCGCTTTCGCGGCTGGCAGTAAAAAAACCATGTTTCTGTGAATAACTCCTGAACCGTAAGTCCTAGACGCTCGCTCTTGGCTGCATTCGATTCAGCTCGTGGCAGCCAGTCTAAAAAACACTATCTTGGACTTCTCTGCATGTTTCCCAGGCGAGCAATTGGCAGCATGTTCAGAACCATGTTTCTGTGAATAACTCCTGAACCGTAAGTCCTAGACGCTCGCTCTTGGCTGCATTCGATTCAGCTCGTGGCAGCCAGTCTAAAAAACACTATCTTGGACTTCTCTGCATGTTTCCCAGGCGAGAAATTGGCAGCATGTTCAGAACCATGTTTCTGTGAATAACTCCTGAACCGTAAGTCCTAGACGCTCGCTCTTGGCTGCATTCGATTCAGCTCGTGGCAGCCAGTCTAAAAAACACTATCTCGGACTTCTCTGCATGTTTCCCAGGCGAGCAATTGGCAGCATGTTCAGAACCATGTTTCTGTGAATAACTCCTGAACCGTAAGTCCTAGACGCTCGCTCTTGGCTGCATTCGATTCAGCTCGTGGCAGCCAGTCTAAAAAACACTATCTTGGACTTCTCTGCATGTTTCCCAGGCGAGAAATTGGCAGCATGTTCAGAACCATGTTTCTGTGAATAACTCCTGAACCGTAAGTCCTAGACGCTCGATCTTGGCGGCATTCGTCTCAGCGCCTGGCAATTAGTATAGGAGCACTGTGTTTGACTTCTCTGGATGTTTCCCAGGCGAGTTATTGACAAGTAAATCCTAGACGCTCGATCTTGGTTATTTTCGCTTTCGCGGCTGGCAGTAAAAGAACCATGTTTCTGTGAATAACTCCTGAACCGTAAGTCCTAGACGCTCGCTCTTGGCTGCATTCGATTCAGCTCGTGGCAGCCAGTCTAAAAAACACTATCTCGGACTTCTCTGCATGTTTCCCAGGCGAGCAATTGGCAGCATGTTCAGAACCATGTTTCTGTGAATAACTCCTGAACCGTAAGTCCTAGACGCTCGCTCTTGGCTGCATTCGATTCAGCTCGTGGCAGCCAGTCTAAAAAACACTATCTTGGACTTCTCTGCATGTTTCCCAGGCGAGCAATTGGCAGCATGTTCAGAACCATGTTTCTGTGAATAACTCCTGAACCGTAAGTCCTAGACGCTCGCTCTTGGCTGCATTCGATTCAGCTCGTGGCAGCCAGTCTAAAAAACACTATCTTGGACTTCTCTGCATGTTTCCCAGGCGAGCAATTGGCAGCATGTTCAGAACCATGTTTCTGTGAATAACTCCTGAACCGTAAGTCCTAGACGCTCGCTCTTGGCTGCATTCGATTCAGCTCGTGGCAGCCAGTCTAAAAAACACTATCTTGGACTTCTCTGCATGTTCCTAAGGCAAATGTTTCTAAAGCTAATTCTTGAACCGTAAGTCCTAGACGCTCGATCTTGGCGGCATTCGTCTCAGCGCCAGGCAATTAGTATAGGAGCACTGTGTTTGACTTCTCTGGATGTTTCCCAGGCGAGTTATTGACAAGTAAATCCTAGACGCTCGATCTTGGTTATTTTCGCTTTCGCGGCTGGCAGTAAAAGAACCATGTTTCTGTGAATAACTCCTGAACCGTAAGTCCTAGACGCTCGCTCTTGGCTGCATTCGATTCAGCTCGTGGCAGCCAGTCTAAAAAACACTATCTTGGACTTCTCTGCATGTTTCCCAGGCGAGCAATTGGCAGCATGTTCAGAACCATGTTTCTGTGAATAACTCCTGAACCGTAAGTCCTAGACGCTCGCTCTTGGCTGCATTCGATTCAGCTCGTGGCAGCCAGTCTAAAAAACACTATCTTGGACTTCTCTGCATGTTCCTAAGGCAAATGTTTCTAAAGCTAATTCTTGAACCGTAAGTCCTAGACGCTCGATCTTGGCGGCATTCGTCTCAGCGCCAGGCAATTAGTATAGGAGCACTGTGTTTGACTTCTCTGGATGTTTCCCAGGCGAGTTATTGACAAGTAAATCCTAGACGCTCGATCTTGGTTATTTTCGCTTTCGCGGCTGGCAGTAAAAGAACCATGTTTCTGTGAATAACTCCTGAACCGTAAGTCCTAGACGCTCGCTCTTGGCTGCATTCGATTCAGCTCGTGGCAGCCAGTCTAAAAAACACTATCTTGGACTTCTCTGCTTGTTTCCCAGGCGAGCAATTGGCAGCATGTTCAGAACCATGTTTCTGTGAATAACTCCTGAACCGTAAGTCCTAGACGCTCGCTCTTGGCTGCATTCGATTCAGCTCGTGGCAGCCAGTCTAAAAAACACTATCTTGGACTTCTCTGCATGTTTCCCAGGCGAGCAATTGGCAGCATGTTCAGAACCATGTTTCTGTGAATAACTCCTGAACCGTAAGTCCTAGACGCTCGCTCTTGGCTGCATTCGATTCAGCTCGTGGCAGCCAGTCTAAAAAACACTATCTTGGACTTCTCTGCATGTTTCCCAGGCGAGCAATTGGCAGCATGTTCAGAACCATGTTTCTGTGAATAACTCCTGAACCGTAAGTCCTAGACGCTCGCTCTTGGCTGCATTCGATTCAGCTCGTGGCAGCCAGTCTAAAAAACACTATCTTGGACTTCTCTGCATGTTCCTAAGGCAAATGTTTCTAAAGCTAATTCTTGAACCGTAAGTCCTAGACGCTCGATCTTGGCGGCATTCGTCTCAGCGCCACGCAATTAGTATAGGAGCACTGTGTTTGACTTCTCTGGATGTTTCCCAGGCGAGTTATTGACAAGTAAATCCTAGACGCTCGATCTTGGTTATTTTCGCTTTCGCGGCTGGCAGTAAAAGAACCATGTTTCTGTGAATAACTCCTGAACCGTAAGTCCTAGACGCTCGCTCTTGGCTGCATTCGATTCAGCTCGTGGCAGCCAGTCTAAAAAACACTATCTTGGACTTCTCTGCATGTTTCCCAGGCGAGAAATTGGCAGCATGTTCAGAACCATGTTTCTGTGAATAACTCCTGAACCGTAAGTCCTAGACGCTCGCTCTTGGCTGCATTCGATTCAGCTCGTGGCAGCCAGTCTAAAAAACACTATCTCGGACTTCTCTGCATGTTTCCCAGGCGAGCAATTGGCAGCATGTTCAGAACCATATTTCTGTGAATAACTCCTGAACCGTAAGTCCTAGACGCTCGCTCTTGGCTGCATTCGATTCAGCTCGTGGCAGCCAGTCTAAAAAACACTATCTTGGACTTCTCTGCATGTTTCCCAGGCGAGAAATTGGCAGCATGTTCAGAACCATGTTTCTGTGAATAACTCCTGAACCGTAAGTCCTAGACGCTCGCTCTTGGCTGCATTCGATTCAGCTCGTGGCAGCCAGTCTAAAAAACACTATCTTGGACTTCTCTGCATGTTTCCCAGGCGAGCAATTGGCAGCATGTTCAGAACCATGTTTCTGTGAATAACTCCTGAACCGTAAGTCCTAGACGCTCGCTCTTGGCTGCATTCGATTCAGCTCGTGGCAGCCAGTCTAAAAAACACTATCTTGGACTTCTCTGCATGTTCCTAAGGCAAATGTTTCTAAAGCTAATTCTTGAACCGTAAGTCCTAGACGCTCGATCTTGGCGGCATTCGTCTCAGCGCCACGCAATTAGTATAGGAGCACTGTGTTTGACTTCTCTGGATGTTTCCCAGGCGAGTTATTGACAAGTAAATCCTAGACGCTCGATCTTGGTTATTTTCGCTTTCGCGGCTGGCAGTAAAAGAACCATGTTTCTGTGAATAACTCCTGAACCGTAAGTCCTAGACGCTCGCTCTTGGCTGCATTCGATTCAGCTCGTGGCAGCCAGTCTAAAAAACACTATCTTGGACTTCTCTGCTTGTTTCCCAGGCGAGCAATTGGCAGCATGTTCAGAACCATGTTTCTGTGAATAACTCCTGAACCGTAAGTCCTAGACGCTCGCTCTTGGCTGCATTCGATTCAGCTCGTGGCAGCCAGTCTAAAAAACACTATCTTGGACTTCTCTGCATGTTTCCCAGGCGAGCAATTGGCAGCATGTTCAGAACCATGTTTCTGTGAATAACTCCTGAACCGTAAGTCCTAGACGCTCGCTCTTGGCTGCATTCGATTCAGCTCGTGGCAGCCAGTCTAAAAAACACTATCTTGGACTTCTCTGCATGTTTCCCAGGCGAGCAATTGGCAGCATGTTCAGAACCATGTTTCTGTGAATAACTCCTGAACCGTAAGTCCTAGACGCTCGCTCTTGGCTGCATTCGATTCAGCTCGTGGCAGCCAGTCTAAAAAACACTATCTTGGACTTCTCTGCATGTTCCTAAGGCAAATGTTTCTAAAGCTAATTCTTGAACCGTAAGTCCTAGACGCTCGATCTTGGCGGCATTCGTCTCAGCGCCACGCAATTAGTATAGGAGCACTGTGTTTGACTTCTCTGGATGTTTCCCAGGCGAGTTATTGACAAGTAAATCCTAGACGCTCGATCTTGGTTATTTTCGCTTTCGCGGCTGGCAGTAAAAGAACCATGTTTCTGTGAATAACTCCTGAACCGTAAGTCCTAGACGCTCGCTCTTGGCTGCATTCGATTCAGCTCGTGGCAGCCAGTCTAAAAAACACTATCTTGGACTTCTCTGCATGTTTCCCAGGCGAGAAATTGGCAGCATGTTCAGAACCATGTTTCTGTGAATAACTCCTGAACCGTAAGTCCTAGACGCTCGCTCTTGGCTGCATTCGATTCAGCTCGTGGCAGCCAGTCTAAAAAACACTATCTCGGACTTCTCTGCATGTTTCCCAGGCGAGCAATTGGCAGCATGTTCAGAACCATATTTCTGTGAATAACTCCTGAACCGTAAGTCCTAGACGCTCGCTCTTGGCTGCATTCGATTCAGCTCGTGGCAGCCAGTCTAAAAAACACTATCTTGGACTTCTCTGCATGTTTCCCAGGCGAGAAATTGGCAGCATGTTCAGAACCATGTTTCTGTGAATAACTCCTGAACCGTAAGTCCTAGACGCTCGCTCTTGGCTGCATTCGATTCAGCTCGTGGCAGCCAGTCTAAAAAACACTATCTTGGACTTCTCTGCATGTTTCCCAGGCGAGCAATTGGCAGCATGTTCAGAACCATGTTTCTGTGAATAACTCCTGAACCGTAAGTCCTAGACGCTCGCTCTTGGCTGCATTCGATTCAGCTCGTGGCAGCCAGTCTAAAAAACACTATCTTGGACTTCTCTGCATGTTCCTAAGGCAAATGTTTCTAAAGCTAATTCTTGAACCGTAAGTCCTAGACGCTCGATCTTGGCGGCATTCGTCTCAGCGCCACGCAATTAGTATAGGAGCACTGTGTTTGACTTCTCTGGATGTTTCCCAGGCGAGTTATTGACAAGTAAATCCTAGACGCTCGATCTTGGTTATTTTCGCTTTCGCGGCTGGCAGTAAAAGAACCATGTTTCTGTGAATAACTCCTGAACCGTAAGTCCTAGACGCTCGCTCTTGGCTGCATTCGATTCAGCTCGTGGCAGCCAGTCTAAAAAACACTATCTTGGACTTCTCTGCTTGTTTCCCAGGCGAGCAATTGGCAGCATGTTCAGAACCATGTTTCTGTGAATAACTCCTGAACCGTAAGTCCTAGACGCTCGCTCTTGGCTGCATTCGATTCAGCTCGTGGCAGCCAGTCTAAAAAACACTATCTTGGACTTCTCTGCATGTTTCCCAGGCGAGCAATTGGCAGCATGTTCAGAACCATGTTTCTGTGAATAACTCCTGAACCGTAAGTCCTAGACGCTCGCTCTTGGCTGCATTCGATTCAGCTCGTGGCAGCCAGTCTAAAAAACACTATCTTGGACTTCTCTGCATGTTTCCCAGGCGAGCAATTGGCAGCATGTTCAGAACCATGTTTCTGTGAATAACTCCTGAACCGTAAGTCCTAGACGCTCGCTCTTGGCTGCATTCGATTCAGCTCGTGGCAGCCAGTCTAAAAAACACTATCTTGGACTTCTCTGCATGTTCCTAAGGCAAATGTTTCTAAAGCTAATTCTTGAACCGTAAGTCCTAGACGCTCGATCTTGGCGGCATTCGTCTCAGCGCCACGCAATTAGTATAGGAGCACTGTGTTTGACTTCTCTGGATGTTTCCCAGGCGAGTTATTGACAAGTAAATCCTAGACGCTCGATCTTGGTTATTTTCGCTTTCGCGGCTGGCAGTAAAAGAACCATGTTTCTGTGAATAACTCCTGAACCGTAAGTCCTAGACGCTCGCTCTTGGCTGCATTCGATTCAGCTCGTGGCAGCCAGTCTAAAAAACACTATCTTGGACTTCTCTGCATGTTTCCCAGGCGAGAAATTGGCAGCATGTTCAGAACCATGTTTCTGTGAATAACTCCTGAACCGTAAGTCCTAGACGCTCGCTCTTGGCTGCATTCGATTCAGCTCGTGGCAGCCAGTCTAAAAAACACTATCTCGGACTTCTCTGCATGTTTCCCAGGCGAGCAATTGGCAGCATGTTCAGAACCATATTTCTGTGAATAACTCCTGAACCGTAAGTCCTAGACGCTCGCTCTTGGCTGCATTCGATTCAGCTCGTGGCAGCCAGTCTAAAAAACACTATCTTGGACTTCTCTGCATGTTTCCCAGGCGAGAAATTGGCAGCATGTTCAGAACCATGTTTCTGTGAATAACTCCTGAACCGTAAGTCCTAGACGCTCGCTCTTGGCTGCATTCGATTCAGCTCGTGGCAGCCAGTCTAAAAAACACTATCTTGGACTTCTCTGCATGTTTCCCAGGCGAGCAATTGGCAGCATGTTCAGAACCATGTTTCTGTGAATAACTCCTGAACCGTAAGTCCTAGACGCTCGCTCTTGGCTGCATTCGATTCAGCTCGTGGCAGCCAGTCTAAAAAACTCTATCTTGGACTTCTCTGCATGTTTCCCAGGCGAGCAATTGGCAGCATGTTCAGAACCATGTTTCTGTGAATAACTCCTGAACCGTAAGTCCTAGACGCTCGCTCTTGGCTGCATTCGATTCAGCTCGTGGCAGCCAGTCTAAAAAACACTATCTTGGACTTCTCTGCATGTTCCTAAGGCAAATGTTTCTAAAGCTAATTCTTGAACCGTAAGTCCTAGACGCTCGATCTTGGCGGCATTCGTCTCAGCGCCACGCAATTAGTATAGGAGCACTGTGTTTGACTTCTCTGGATGTTTCCCAGGCGAGTTATTGACAAGTAAATCCTAGACGCTCGATCTTGGTTATTTTCGCTTTCGCGGCTGGCAGTAAAAGAACCATGTTTCTGTGAATAACTCCTGAACCGTAAGTCCTAGACGCTCGCTCTTGGCTGCATTCGATTCAGCTCGTGGCAGCCAGTCTAAAAAACACTATCTTGGACTTCTCTGCATGTTTCCCAGGCGAGAAATTGGCAGCATGTTCAGAACCATGTTTCTGTGAATAACTCCTGAACCGTAAGTCCTAGACGCTCGCTCTTGGCTGCATTCGATTCAGCTCGTGGCAGCCAGTCTAAAAAACACTATCTCGGACTTCTCTGCATGTTTCCCAGGCGAGCAATTGGCAGCATGTTCAGAACCATATTTCTGTGAATAACTCCTGAACCGTAAGTCCTAGACGCTCGCTCTTGGCTGCATTCGATTCAGCTCGTGGCAGCCAGTCTAAAAAACACTATCTTGGACTTCTCTGCATGTTTCCCAGGCGAGAAATTGGCAGCATGTTCAGAACCATGTTTCTGTGAATAACTCCTGAACCGTAAGTCCTAGACGCTCGATCTTGGCGGCATTCGTCTCAGCGCCTGGCAATTAGTATAGGAGCACTGTGTTTGACTTCTCTGGATGTTTCCCAGGCGAGTTATTGACAAGTAAATCCTAGACGCTCGATCTTGGTTATTTTCGCTTTCGCGGCTGGCAGTAAAAGAACCATGTTTCTGTGAATAACTCCTGAACCGTAAGTCCTAGACGCTCGCTCTTGGCTGCATTCGATTCAGCTCGTGGCAGCCAGTCTAAAAAACACTATCTTGGACTTCTCTGCATGTTTCCCAGGCGAGCAATTGGCAGCATGTTCAGAACCATGTTTCTGTGAATAACTCCTGAACCGTAAGTCACAGACGCTCGCTCTTGGCTGCATTCGATTCAGCTCGTGGCAGCCAGTCTAAAAAACACTATCTTGGACTTCTCTGCATGTTTCCCAGGCGAGCAATTGGCAGCATGTTCAGAACCATGTTTCTGTGAATAACTCCTGAACCGTAAGTCCTAGACGCTCGTTCTTGGCTGCATTCGATTCAGCTCGTGGCAGCCAGTCTAAAAAACACTATCTTGGACTTCTCTGCATGTTTCCCAGGCGAGCAATTGGCAGCATGTTCAGAACCATGTTTCTGTGAATAACTCCTGAACCGTAAGTCCTAGACGCTCGATCTTGGCGGCATTCGTCTCAGCGCCTGGCAATTAGTATAGGAGCACTGTGTTTGACTTCTCTGGATGTTTCCCAGGCGAGTTATTGACAAGTAAATCCTAGACGCTCGATCTTGGTTATTTTCGCTTTCGCGGCTGGCAGTAAAAAAAACCATGTTTCTGTGAATAACTCCTGAACCGTAAGTCCTAGACGCTCGCTCTTGGCTGCATTCGATTCAGCTCGTGGCAGCCAGTCTAAAAAACACTATCTTGGACTTCTCTGCATGTTTCCCAGGCGAGCAATTGGCAGCATGTTCAGAACCATGTTTCTGTGAATAACTCCTGAACCGTAAGTCCTAGACGCTCGCTCTTGGCTGCATTCGATTCAGCTCGTGGCAGCCAGTCTAAAAAACACTATCTTGGACTTCTCTGCATGTTTCCCAGGCGAGCAATTGGCAGCATGTTCAGAACCATGTTTCTGTGAATAACTCCTGAACCGTAAGTCCTAGACGCTCGATCTTGGCGGCATTCGTCTCAGCGCCTGGCAATTAGTATAGGAGCACTGTGTTTGACTTCTCTGGATGTTTCCCAGGCGAGTTATTGACAAGTAAATCCTAGACGCTCGATCTTGGTTATTTTCGCTTTCGCGGCTGGCAGTAAAAAAACCATGTTTCTGTGAATAACTCCTGAACCGTAAGTCCTAGACGCTCGCTCTTGGCTGCATTCGATTCAGCTCGTGGCAGCCAGTCTAAAAAACACTATCTTGGACTTCTCTGCATGTTTCCCAGGCGAGCAATTGGCAGCATGTTCAGAACCATGTTTCTGTGAATAACTCCTGAACCGTAAGTCCTAGACGCTCGCTCTTGGCTGCATTCGATTCAGCTCGTGGCAGCCAGTCTAAAAAACACTATCTTGGACTTCTCTGCATGTTTCCCAGGCGAGAAATTGGCAGCATGTTCAGAACCATGTTTCTGTGAATAACTCCTGAACCGTAAGTCCTAGACGCTCGCTCTTGGCTGCATTCGATTCAGCTCGTGGCAGCCAGTCTAAAAAACACTATCTTGGACTTCTCTGCATGTTTCCCAGGCGAGCAATTGGCAGCATGTTCAGAACCAAGTTTCTGTGAATAACTCCTGAACCGTAAGTCCTAGACGCTCGCTCTTGGCTGCATTCGATTCAGCTCGTGGCAGCCAGTCTAAAAAACTCTATCTTGGACTTCTCTGCATGTTTCCCAGGCGAGCAATTGGCAGCATGTTCAGAACCATGTTTCTGTGAATAACTCCTGAACCGTAAGTCCTAGACGCTCGCTCTTGGCTGCATTCGATTCAGCTCGTGGCAGCCAGTCTAAAAAACACTATCTTGGACTTCTCTGCATGTTCCTAAGGCAAATGTTTCTAAAGCTAATTCTTGAACCGTAAGTCCTAGACGCTCGATCTTGGCGGCATTCGTCTCAGCGCCACGCAATTAGTATAGGAGCACTGTGTTTGACTTCTCTGGATGTTTCCCAGGCGAGTTATTGACAAGTAAATCCTAGACGCTCGATCTTGGTTATTTTCGCTTTCGCGGCTGGCAGTAAAAGAACCATGTTTCTGTGAATAACTCCTGAACCGTAAGTCCTAGACGCTCGCTCTTGGCTGCATTCGATTCAGCTCGTGGCAGCCAGTCTAAAAAACACTATCTTGGACTTCTCTGCATGTTTCCCAGGCGAGAAATTGGCAGCATGTTCAGAACCATGTTTCTGTGAATAACTCCTGAACCGTAAGTCCTAGACGCTCGCTCTTGGCTGCATTCGATTCAGCTCGTGGCAGCCAGTCTAAAAAACACTATCTCGGACTTCTCTGCATGTTTCCCAGGCGAGCAATTGGCAGCATGTTCAGAACCATATTTCTGTGAATAACTCCTGAACCGTAAGTCCTAGACGCTCGCTCTTGGCTGCATTCGATTCAGCTCGTGGCAGCCAGTCTAAAAAACACTATCTTGGACTTCTCTGCATGTTTCCCAGGCGAGCAATTGGCAGCATGTTCAGAACCATGTTTCTGTGAATAACTCCTGAACCGTAAGTCCTAGACGCTCGATCTTGGCGGCATTCGTCTCAGCGCCTGGCAATTAGTATAGGAGCACTGTGTTTGACTTCTCTGGATGTTTCCCAGGCGAGTTATTGACAAGTAAATCCTAGACGCTCGATCTTGGTTATTTTCGCTTTCGCGGCTGGCAGTAAAAGAACCATGTTTCTGTGAATAACTCCTGAACCGTAAGTCCTAGACGCTCGCTCTTGGCTGCATTCGATTCAGCTCGTGGCAGCCAGTCTAAAAAACACTATCTTGGACTTCTCTGCATGTTTCCCAGGCGAGCAATTGGCAGCATGTTCAGAACCATGTTTCTGTGAATAACTCCTGAACCGTAAGTCCTAGACGCTCGCTCTTGGCTGCATTCGATTCAGCTCGTGGCAGCCAGTCTAAAAAACACTATCTTGGACTTCTCTGCATGTTTCCCAGGCGAGAAATTGGCAGCATGTTCAGAACCATGTTTCTGTGAATAACTCCTGAACCGTAAGTCCTAGACGCTCGCTCTTGGCTGCATTCGATTCAGCTCGTGGCAGCCAGTCTAAAAAACACTATCTTGGACTTCTCTGCATGTTTCCCAGACGAGAAATTGGCAGCATGTTCAGAACCATGTTTCTGTGAATAACTCCTGAACCGTAAGTCCTAGACGCTCGATCTTGGCGGCATTCGTCTCAGCGCCTGGCAATTAGTATAGGAGCACTGTGTTTGACTTCTCTGGATGTTTCCCAGGCGAGTTATTGACAAGTAAATCCTAGACGCTCGATCTTGGTTATTTTCGCTTTCGCGGCTGGCAGTAAAAGAACCATGTTTCTGTGAATAACTCCTGAACCGTAAGTCCTAGACGCTCGCTCTTGGCTGCATTCGATTCAGCTCGTGGCAGCCAGTCTAAAAAACACTATCTTGGACTTCTCTGCATGTTTCCCAGGCGAGCAATTGGCAGCATGTTCAGAACCATGTTTCTGTGAATAACTCCTGAACCGTAAGTCCTAGACGCTCGCTCTTGGCTGCATTCGATTCAGCTCGTGGCAGCCAGTCTAAAAAACACTATCTTGGACTTCTCTGCATGTTTCCCAGGCGAGCAATTGGCAGCATGTTCAGAACCATGTTTCTGTGAATAACTCCTGAACCGTAAGTCCTAGACGCTCGATCTTGGCGGCATTCGTCTCAGCGCCTGGCAATTAGTATAGGAGCACTGTGTTTGACTTCTCTGGATGTTTCCCAGGCGAGTTATTGACAAGTAAATCCTAGACGCTCGATCTTGGTTATTTTCGCTTTCGCGGCTGGCAGTAAAAAAACCATGTTTCTGTGAATAACTCCTGAACCGTAAGTCCTAGACGCTCGCTCTTGGCTGCATTCGATTCAGCTCGTGGCAGCCAGTCTAAAAAACACTATCTTGGACTTCTCTGCATGTTTCCCAGGCGAGCAATTGGCAGCATGTTCAGAACCATGTTTCTGTGAATAACTCCTGAACCGTAAGTCCTAGACGCTCGCTCTTGGCTGCATTCGATTCAGCTCGTGGCAGCCAGTCTAAAAAACACTATCTTGGACTTCTCTGCATGTTTCCCAGGCGAGAAATTGGCAGCATGTTCAGAACCATGTTTCTGTGAATAACTCCTGAACCGTAAGTCCTAGACGCTCGCTCTTGGCTGCATTCGATTCAGCTCGTGGCAGCCAGTCTAAAAAACACTATCTCGGACTTCTCTGCATGTTTCCCAGGCGAGCAATTGGCAGCATGTTCAGAACCATGTTTCTGTGAATAACTCCTGAACCGTAAGTCCTAGACGCTCGCTCTTGGCTGCATTCGATTCAGCTCGTGGCAGCCAGTCTAAAAAACACTATCTTGGACTTCTCTGCATGTTTCCCAGGCGAGAAATTGGCAGCATGTTCAGAACCATGTTTCTGTGAATAACTCCTGAACCGTAAGTCCTAGACGCTCGATCTTGGCGGCATTCGTCTCAGCGCCTGGCAATTAGTATAGGAGCACTGTGTTTGACTTCTCTGGATGTTTCCCAGGCGAGTTATTGACAAGTAAATCCTAGACGCTCGATCTTGGTTATTTTCGCTTTCGCGGCTGGCAGTAAAAGAACCATGTTTCTGTGAATAACTCCTGAACCGTAAGTCCTAGACGCTCGCTCTTGGCTGCATTCGATTCAGCTCGTGGCAGCCAGTCTAAAAAACACTATCTCGGACTTCTCTGCATGTTTCCCAGGCGAGCAATTGGCAGCATGTTCAGAACCATGTTTCTGTGAATAACTCCTGAACCGTAAGTCCTAGACGCTCGCTCTTGGCTGCATTCGATTCAGCTCTTGGCAGCCAGTCTAAAAAACACTATCTTGGACTTCTCTGCATGTTTCCCAGGCGAGCAATTGGCAGCATGTTCAGAACCATGTTTCTGTGAATAACTCCTGAACCGTAAGTCCTAGACGCTCGCTCTTGGCTGCATTCGATTCAGCTCGTGGCAGCCAGTCTAAAAAACACTATCTCGGACTTCTCTGCATGTTTCCCAGGCGAGCAATTGGCAGCATGTTCAGAACCATGTTTCTGTGAATAACTCCTGAACCGTAAGTCCTAGACGCTCGCTCTTGGCTGCATTCGATTCAGCTCGTGGCAGCCAGTCTAAAAAACACTATCTTGGACTTCTCTGCATGTTTCCCAGGCGAGAAATTGGCAGCATGTTCAGAACCATGTTTCTGTGAATAACTCCTGAACCGTAAGTCCTAGACGCTCGATCTTGGCGGCATTCGTCTCAGCGCCTGGCAATTAGTATAGGAGCACTGTGTTTGACTTCTCTGGATGTTTCCCAGGCGAGTTATTGACAAGTAAATCCTAGACGCTCGATCTTGGTTATTTTCGCTTTCGCGGCTGGCAGTAAAAGAACCATGTTTCTGTGAATAACTCCTGAACCGTAAGTCCTAGACGCTCGCTCTTGGCTGCATTCGATTCAGCTCGTGGCAGCCAGTCTAAAAAACACTATCTTGGACATCTCTGCATGTTTCCCAGGCGAGCAATTGGCAGCATGTTCAGAACCATGTTTCTGTGAATAACTCCTGAACCGTAAGTCCTAGACGCTCGCTCTTGGCTGCATTCGATTCAGCTCGTGGCAGCCAGTCTAAAAAACACTATCTCGGACTTCTCTGCATGTTTCCCAGGCGAGCAATTGGCAGCATGTTCAGAACCATGTTTCTGTGAATAACTCCTGAACCGTAAGTCCTAGACGCTCGCTCTTGGCTGCATTCGATTCAGCTCGTGGCAGCCAGTCTAAAAAACACTATCTTGGACTTCTCTGCATGTTTCCCAGGCGAGAAATTGGCAGCATGTTCAGAACCATGTTTCTGTGAATAACTCCTGAACCGTAAGTCCTAGACGCTCGATCTTGGCGGCATTCGTCTCAGCGCCTGGCAATTAGTATAGGAGCACTGTGTTTGACTTCTCTGGATGTTTCCCAGGCGAGTTATTGACAAGTAAATCCTAGACGCTCGATCTTGGTTATTTTCGCTTTCGCGGCTGGCAGTAAAAGAACCATGTTTCTGTGAATAACTCCTGAACCGTAAGTCCTAGACGCTCGCTCTTGGCTGCATTCGATTCAGCTCGTGGCAGCCAGTCTAAAAAACACTATCTTGGACTTCTCTGCATGTTTCCCAGGCGAGAAATTGGCAGCATGTTCAGAACCATGTTTCTGTGAATAACTCCTGAACCGTAAGTCCTAGACGCTCGCTCTTGGCTGCATTCGATTCAGCTCGTGGCAGCCAGTCTAAAAAACACTATCTTGGACTTCTCTGCATGTTTCCCAGGCGAGCAATTGGCAGCATGTTCAGAACCATGTTTCTGTGAATAACTCCTGAACCGTAAGTCCTAGACGCTCGCTCTTGGCTGCATTCGATTCAGCTCGTGGCAGCCAGTCTAAAAAACACTATCTTGGATTTCTCTGCATGTTTCCCAGGCGAGAAATTGGCAGCATGTTCAGAACCATGTTTCTGTGAATAACTCCTGAACCGTAAGTCCTAGACGCTCGATCTTGGCGGCATTCGTCTCAGCGCCTGGCAATTAGTATAGGAGCACTGTGTTTGACTTCTCTGGATGTTTCCCAGGCGAGTTATTGACAAGTAAATCCTAGACGCTCGATCTTGGTTATTTTCGCTTTCGCGGCTGGCAGTAAAAGAACCATGTTTCTGTGAATAACTCCTGAACCGTAAGTCCTAGACGCTCGCTCTTGGCTGCATTCGATTCAGCTCGTGGCAGCCAGTCTAAAAAACACTATCTTGGACTTCTCTGCATGTTTCCCAGGCGAGAAATTGGCAGCATGTTCAGAACCATGTTTCTGTGAATAACTCCTGAACCGTAAGTCCTAGACGCTCGATCTTGGCGGCATTCGTCTCAGCGCCTGGCAATTAGTATAGGAGCACTGTGTTTGACTTCTCTGGATGTTTCCCAGGCGAGTTATTGACAAGTAAATCCTAGACGCTCGATCTTGGTTATTTTCGCTTTCGCGGCTGGCAGTAAAAGAACCATGTTTCTGTGAATAACTCCTGAACCGTAAGTCCTAGACGCTCGCTCTTGGCTGCATTCGATTCAGCTCGTGGCAGCCAGTCTAAAAAACACTATCTTGGACTTCTCTGCATGTTTCCCAGGCGAGAAATTGGCAGCATGTTCAGAACCATGTTTCTGTGAATAACTCCTGAACCGTAAGTCCTAGACGCTCGATCTTGGCGGCATTCGTCTCAGCGCCTGGCAATTAGTATAGGAGCACTGTGTTTGACTTCTCTGGATGTTTCCCAGGCGAGTTATTGACAAGTAAATCCTAGACGCTCGATCTTGGTTATTTTCGCTTTCGCGGCTGGCAGTAAAAGAACCATGTTTCTGTGAATAACTCCTGAACCGTAAGTCCTAGACGCTCGCTCTTGGCTGCATTCGATTCAGCTCGTGGCAGCCAGTCTAAAAAACACTATCTTGGACTTCTCTGCATGTTTCCCAGGCGAGAAATTGGCAGCATGTTCAGAACCATGTTTCTGTGAATAACTCCTGAACCGTAAGTCCTAGACGCTCGCTCTTGGCTGCATTCGATTCAGCTCGTGGCAGCCAGTCTAAAAAACACTATCTTGGACTTCTCTGCATGTTTCCCAGGCGAGCAATTGGCAGCATGTTCAGAACCATGTTTCTGTGAATAACTCCTGAACCGTAAGTCCTAGACGCTCGCTCTTGGCTGCATTCGATTCAGCTCGTGGCAGCCAGTCTAAAAAACACTATCTTGGACTTCTCTGCATGTTTCCCAGGCGAGCAATTGGCAGCATGTTCAGAACCATGTTTCTGTGAATAACTCCTGAACCGTAAGTCCTAGACGCTCGCTCTTGGCTGCATTCGATTCAGCTCGTGGCAGCCAGTCTAAAAAACACTATCTTGGACTTCTCTGCATGTTTCCCAGGCGAGCAATTGGCAGCATGTTCAGAACCATGTTTCTGTGAATAACTCCTGAACCGTAAGTCCTAGACGCTCGCTCTTGGCTGCATTCGATTCAGCTCGTGGCAGCCAGTCTAAAAAACACTATCTTGGACTTCTCTGCATGTTTCCCAGGCGAGCAATTGGCAGCATGTTCAGAACCATGTTTCTGTGAATAACTCCTGAACCGTAAGTCCTAGACGCTCGCTCTTGGCTGCATTCGATTCAGCTCGTGGCAGCCAGTCTAAAAAACACTATCTTGGACTTCTCTGCATGTTTCCCAGGCGAGCAATTGGCAGCATGTTCAGAACCATGTTTCTGTGAATAACTCCTGAACCGTAAGTCCTAGACGCTCGCTCTTGGCTGCATTCGATTCAGCTCGTGGCAGCCAGTCTAAAAAACACTATCTTGGACTTCTCTGCATGTTTCCCAGGCGAGAAATTGGCAGCATGTTCAGAACCATGTTTCTGTGAATAACTCCTGAACCGTAAGTCCTAGACGCTCGATCTTGGCGGCATTCGTCTCAGCGCCTGGCAATTAGTATAGGAGCACTGTGTTTGACTTCTCTGGATGTTTCCCAGGCGAGTTATTGACAAGTAAATCCTAGACGCTCGATCTTGGTTATTTTCGCTTTCGCGGCTGGCAGTAAAAGAACCATGTTTCTGTGAATAACTCCTGAACCGTAAGTCCTAGACGCTCGCTCTTGGCTGCATTCGATTCAGCTCGTGGCAGCCAGTCTAAAAAACACTATCTTGGACTTCTCTGCATGTTTCCCAGACGAGAAATTGGCAGCATGTTCAGAACCATGTTTCTGTGAATAACTCCTGAACCGTAAGTCCTAGACGCTCGATCTTGGCGGCATTCGTCTCAGCGCCTGGCAATTAGTATAGGAGCACTGTGTTTGACTTCTCTGGATGTTTCCCAGGCGAGTTATTGACAAGTAAATCCTAGACGCTCGATCTTGGTTATTTTCGCTTTCGCGGCTGGCAGTAAAAGAACCATGTTTCTGTGAATAACTCCTGAACCGTAAGTCCTAGACGCTCGCTCTTGGCTGCATTCGATTCAGCTCGTGGCAGCCAGTCTAAAAAACACTATCTTGGACTTCTCTGCATGTTTCCCAGGCGAGCAATTGGCAGCATGTTCAGAACCATGTTTCTGTGAATAACTCCTGAACCGTAAGTCCTAGACGCTCGCTCTTGGCTGCATTCGATTCAGCTCGTGGCAGCCAGTCTAAAAAACACTATCTTGGACTTCTCTGCATGTTTCCCAGGCGAGCAATTGGCAGCATGTTCAGAACCATGTTTCTGTGAATAACTCCTGAACCGTAAGTCCTAGACGCTCGCTCTTGGCTGCATTCGATTCAGCTCGTGGCAGCCAGTCTAAAAAACACTATCTTGGACTTCTCTGCATGTTTCCCAGGCGAGAAATTGGCAGCATGTTCAGAACCATGTTTCTGTGAATAACTCCTGAACCGTAAGTCCTAGACGCTCGATCTTGGCGGCATTCGTCTCAGCGCCTGGCAATTAGTATAGGAGCACTGTGTTTGACTTCTCTGGATGTTTCCCAGGCGAGTTATTGACAAGTAAATCCTAGACGCTCGATCTTGGTTATTTTCGCTTTCGCGGCTGGCAGTAAAAGAACCATGTTTCTGTGAATAACTCCTGAACCGTAAGTCCTAGACGCTCGCTCTTGGCTGCATTCGATTCAGCTCGTGGCAGCCAGTCTAAAAAACACTATCTTGGACTTCTCTGCATGTTTCCCAGGCGAGAAATTGGCAGCATGTTCAGAACCATGTTTCTGTGAATAACTCCTGAACCGTAAGTCCTAGACGCTCGATCTTGGCGGCATTCGTCTCAGCGCCTGGCAATTAGTATAGGAGCACTGTGTTTGACTTCTCTGGATGTTTCCCAGGCGAGTTATTGACAAGTAAATCCTAGACGCTCGATCTTGGTTATTTTCGCTTTCGCGGCTGGCAGTAAAAGAACCATGTTTCTGTGAATAACTCCTGAACCGTAAGTCCTAGACGCTCGCTCTTGGCTGCATTCGATTCAGCTCGTGGCAGCCAGTCTAAAAAACACTATCTTGGACTTCTCTGCATGTTTCCCAGGCGAGCAATTGGCAGCATGTTCAGAACCATGTTTCTGTGAATAACTCCTGAACCGTAAGTCCTAGACGCTCGCTCTTGGCTGCATTCGATTCAGCTCGTGGCAGCCAGTCTAAAAAACACTATCTTGGACTTCTCTGCATGTTTCCCAGGCGAGCAATTGGCAGCATGTTCAGAACCATGTTTCTGTGAATAACTCCTGAACCGTAAGTCCTAGACGCTCGCTCTTGGCTGCATTCGATTCAGCTCGTGGCAGCCAGTCTAAAAAACACTATCTTGGACTTCTCTGCATGTTTCCCAGGCGAGCAATTGGCAGCATGTTCAGAACCATGTTTCTGTGAATAACTCCTGAACCGTAAGTCCTAGACGCTCGCTCTTGGCTGCATTCGATTCAGCTCGTGGCAGCCAGTCTAAAAAACACTATCTTGGACTTCTCTGCATGTTTCCCAGGCGAGCAATTGGCAGCATGTTCAGAACCATGTTTCTGTGAATAACTCCTGAACCGTAAGTCCTAGACGCTCGCTCTTGGCTGCATTCGATTCAGCTCGTGGCAGCCAGTCTAAAAAACACTATCTTGGACTTCTCTGCATGTTTCCCAGGCGAGCAATTGGCAGCATGTTCAGAACCATGTTTCTGTGAATAACTCCTGAACCGTAAGTCCTAGACGCTCG
>NW_027462195.1:0-40093 GCF_050947455.1 Rhinoderma darwinii
CACTATCTTGGACTTCTCTGCATGTTTCCCAGGCGAGCAATTGGCAGCATGTTCAGAACCATGTTTCTGTGAATAACTCCTGAACCGTAAGTCCTAGACGCTCGCTCTTGGCTGCATTCGATTCAGCTCGTGGCAGCCAGTCTAAAAAACACTATCTTGGACTTCTCTGCATGTTTCCCAGGCGAGAAATTGGCAGCATGTTCAAAACCATGTTTCTGTGAATAACTCCTGAACCGTAAGTCCTAGACGCTCGATCTTGGCGGCATTCGTCTCAGCGCCTGGCAATTAGTATAGGAGCACTGTGTTTGACTTCTCTGGATGTTTTCCCAGGCGAGTTATTGACAAGTAAATCCTAGACGCTCGATCTTGGTTATTTTCGCTTTCGCGGCTGGCAGTAAAAGAACCATGTTTCTGTGAATAACTCCTGAACCGTAAGTCCTAGACGCTCGCTCTTGGCTGCATTCGATTCAGCTCGTGGCAGCCAGTCTAAAAAACACTATCTTGGACTTCTCTGCATGTTTCCCAGGCGAGAAATTGGCAGCATGTTCAGAACCATGTTTCTGTGAATAACTCCTGAACCGTAAGTCCTAGACGCTCGATCTTGGCGGCATTCGTCTCAGCGCCTGGCAATTAGTATAGGAGCACTGTGTTTGACTTCTCTGGATGTTTCCCAGGCGAGTTATTGACAAGTAAATCCTAGACGCTCGATCTTGGTTATTTTCGCTTTCGCGGCTGGCAGTAAAAGAACCATGTTTCTGTGAATAACTCCTGAACCGTAAGTCCTAGACGCTCGCTCTTGGCTGCATTCGATTCAGCTCGTGGCAGCCAGTCTAAAAAAAACACTATCTTGGACTTCTCTGCATGTTTCCCAGGCGAGCAATTGGCAGCATGTTCAGAACCATGTTTCTGTGAATAACTCCTGAACCGTAAGTCCTAGACGCTCGCTCTTGGCTGCATTCGATTCAGCTCGTGGCAGCCAGTCTAAAAAAACACTATCTTGGACTTCTCTGCATGTTTCCCAGGCGAGCAATTGGCAGCATGTTCAGAACCATGTTTCTGTGAATAACTCCTGAACCGTAAGTCCTAGACGCTCGCTCTTGGCTGCATTCGATTCAGCTCGTGGCAGCCAGTCTAAAAAACACTATCTTGGACTTCTCTGCATGTTCCTAAGGCAAATGTTTCTAAAGCTAATTCTTGAACCGTAAGTCCTAGACGCTCGATCTTGGCGGCATTCGTCTCAGCGCCACGCAATTAGTATAGGAGCACTGTGTTTGACTTCTCTGGATGTTTCCCAGGCGAGTTATTGACAAGTAAATCCTAGACGCTCGATCTTGGTTATTTTTCGCTTTCGCGGCTGGCAGTAAAAGAACCATGTTTCTGTGAATAACTCCCTGAACCGTAAGTCCTAGACGCTCGCTCTTGGCTGCATTCGATTCAGCTCGTGGCAGCCAGTCTAAAAACACTATCTTGGACTTCTCTGCATGTTTTCCCAGGCGAGCAATTGGCAGCATGTTCAGAACCATGTTTCTGTGAATAACTCCTGAACCGTAAGTCCTAGACGCTCGCTCTTGGCTGCATTCGATTCAGCTCGTGGCAGCCAGTCTAAAAAACACTATCTTGGACTTCTCTGCATGTTTCCCAGGCGAGAAATTGGCAGCATGTTCAGAACCATGTTTCTGTGAATAACTCCTGAACCGTAAGTCCTAGACGCTCGCTCTTGGCTGCATTCGATTCAGCTCGTGGCAGCCAGTCTAAAAACACTATCTTGGACTTCTCTGCATGTTTCCCAGGCGAGCAATTGGCAGCATGTTCAGAACCATGTTTCTGTGAATAACTCCTGAACCGTAAGTCCTAGACGCTCGCTCTTGGCTGCATTCGATTCAGCTCGTGGCAGCCAGTCTAAAAAACACTATCTTGGACTTCTCTGCATGTTTCCCAGGCGAGAAATTGGCAGCATGTTCAAAACCATGTTTCTGTGAATAACTCCTGAACCGTAAGTCCTAGACGCTCGATCTTGGCGGCATTCGTCTCAGCGCCTGGCAATTAGTATAGGAGCACTGTGTTTGACTTCTCTGGATGTTTCCCAGGCGAGTTATTGACAAGTAAATCCTAGACGCTCGATCTTGGTTATTTTCGCTTTCGCGGGCTGGCAGTAAAAGAACCATGTTTCTGTGAATAACTCCTGAACCGTAAGTCCTAGACGCTCGCTCTTGGCTGCATTCGATTCAGCTCGTGGCAGCCAGTCTAAAAAACACTATCTTGGACTTCTCTGCATGTTTCCCAGGCGAGAAATTGGCAGCATGTTCAGAACCATGTTTCTGTGAATAACTCCTGAACCGTAAGTCCTAGACGCTCGATCTTGGCGGCATTCGTCTCAGCGCCTGGCAATTAGTATAGGAGCACTGTGTTTGACTTCTCTGGATGTTTCCCAGGCGAGTTATTGACAAGTAAATCCTAGACGCTCGATCTTGGTTATTTTCGCTTTCGCGGCTGGCAGTAAAAGAACCATGTTTCTGTGAATAACTCCTGAACCGTAAGTCCTAGACGCTCGCTCTTGGCTGCATTCGATTCAGCTCGTGGCAGCCAGTCTAAAAAACACTATCTTGGACTTCTCTGCATGTTTCCCAGGCGAGCAATTGGCAGCATGTTCAGAACCATGTTCTGTGAATAACTCCTGAACCGTAAGTCCTAGACGCTCGCTCTTGGCTGCATTCGATTCAGCTCGTGGCAGCCAGTCTAAAAACACTATCTTGGACTTCTCTGCATGTTTCCCAGGCGAGCAATTGGCAGCATGTTCAGAACCATGTTTCTGTGAATAACTCCTGAACCGTAAGTCCTAGACGCTCGCTCTTGGCTGCATTCGATTCAGCTCGTGGCAGCCAGTCTAAAAAAACACTATCTTGGACTTCTCTGCATGTTCCTAAGGCAAATGTTTCTAAAGCTAATTCTTGAACCGTAAGTCCTAGACGCTCGATCTTGGCGGCATTCGTCTCAGCGCCACGCAATTAGTATAGGAGCACTGTGTTTGACTTCTCTGGATGTTTCCCCAGGCGAGTTATTGACAAGTAAATCCTAGACGCTCGATCTTGGTTATTTTTCGCTTTCGCGGCTGGCAGTAAAAGAACCATGTTTCTGTGAATAACTCCTGAACCGTAAGTCCTAGACGCTCGCTCTTGGCTGCATTCGATTCAGCTCGTGGCAGCCAGTCTAAAAACACTATCTTGGACTTCTCTGCTTGTTTCCCAGGCGAGCAATTGGCAGCATTTTTTCAGAACCATGTTTTCTGTGAATAACTTCCTGAAACCGTAAGTCCTAGACGCTCGCTCTTGGCTGCATTCGATTCAGCTCGTGGCAGCCAGTCTAAAAAACACTATCTTGGACTTCTCTGCATGTTTCCCAGGCGAGCAATTGTCAGCATGTTCAGAACCATGTTTCTGTGAATAACTCCTGAACCGTAAGTCCTAGACGCTCGCTCTTGGCTGCATTCGATTCAGCTCGTGGCAGCCAGTCTAAAAAACACTATCTTGGACTTCTCTGCATGTTTTCCCCAGGCGAGCAATTGGCAGCATGTTCAGAACCATGTTTCTGTGAATAACTCCTGAACCGTAAGTCCTAGACGCTC
The DNA here is from genome assembly GCF_050947455.1 of Rhinoderma darwinii. Taxonomy (NCBI): domain Eukaryota; kingdom Metazoa; phylum Chordata; class Amphibia; order Anura; family Rhinodermatidae; genus Rhinoderma; species Rhinoderma darwinii. The sequence goes on from NW_027462195.1 coordinate 3,623, forward strand.
GCTCTTGGCTGCATTCGATTCAGCTCGTGGCAGCCAGTCTAAAAAACACTATCTTGGACTTCTCTGCATGTTTCCCAGGCGAGCAATTGGCAGCATGTTCAGAACCATGTTTCTGTGAATAACTCCTGAACCGTAAGTCCTAGACGCTCGCTCTTGGCTGCATTCGATTCAGCTCGTGGCAGCCAGTCTAAAAAACACTATCTTGGACTTCTCTGCATGTTTCCCAGGCGAGCAATTGGCAGCATGTTCAGAACCATGTTTCTGTGAATAACTCCTGAACCGTAAGTCCTAGACGCTCGCTCTTGGCTGCATTCGATTCAGCTCGTGGCAGCCAGTCTAAAAAAACACTATCTTGGACTTCTCTGCATGTTCCTAAGGCAAATGTTTCTAAAGCTAATTCTTGAACCGTAAGTCCTAGACGCTCGATCTTGGCGGCATTCGTCTCAGCGCCAGGCAATTAGTATAGGAGCACTGTGTTTGACTTCTCTGGATGTTTCCCAGGCGAGTTATTGACAAGTAAATCCTAGACGCTCGATCTTGGTTATTTTCGCTTTCGCGGCTGGCAGTAAAAGAACCATGTTTCTGTGAATAACTCCTGAACCGTAAGTCCTAGACGCTCGCTCTTGGCTGCATTCGATTCAGCTCGTGGCAGCCAGTCTAAAAAACACTATCTTGGACTTCTCTGCATGTTTCCCAGGCGAGCAATTGGCAGCATGTTCAGAACCATGTTTCTGTGAATAACTCCTGAACCGTAAGTCCTAGACGCTCGCTCTTGGCTGCATTCGATTCAGCTCGTGGCAGCCAGTCTAAAAAACACTATCTTGGACTTCTGCAATGTTCCTAAGGCAAATGTTTCTAAAGCTAATTCTTGAACCGTAAGTCCTAGACGCTCGATCTTGGCGGGCATTTCGTCTCAGCGCCAGGCAATTAGTATAGGAGCACTGTGTTTGACTTCTCTGGATGTTTCCCAGGCGAGTTATTGACAAGTAAATCCTAGACGCTCGATCTTGGTTATTTTCGCTTTCGCGGCTGGCAGTAAAAGAACCATGTTTCTGTGAATAACTCCTGAACCGTAAGTCCTAGACGCTCGCTCTTGGCTGCATTCGATTCAGCTCGTGGCAGCCAGTCTAAAAAACACTATCTTGGACTTCTCTGCTTGTTTCCCAGGCGAGCAATTGGCAGCATGTTCAGAACCATGTTTCTGTGGAATAACTCCTGAACCGTAAGTCCTAGACGCTCGCTCTTGGCTGCATTCGATTCAGCTCGTGGCAGCCAGTCTAAAAAACACTATCTTGGACTTCTCTGCATGTTCCCAGGCGAGCAATTGGCAGCATGTTCAGAACCATGTTTCTGTGAATAACTCCTGAACCGTAAGTCCTAGACGCTCGCTCTTGGCTGCATTCGATTCAGCTCGTGGCAGCCAGTCTAAAAACACTATCTTGGACTTCTCTGCATGTTTTCCCAGGCGAGCAATTGGCAGCATGTTCAGAACCATGTTTCTGTGAATAACTCCTGAACCGTAAGTCCTAGACGCTCGCTCTTGGCTGCATTCGATTCAGCTCGTGGCAGCCAGTCTAAAAAACACTATCTTGGACTTCTCTGCATGTTCCTAAGGCAAATGTTTCTAAAGCTAATTCTTGAACCGTAAGTCCTAGACGCTCGATCTTGGCGGCATTCGTCTCAGCGCCACGCAATTAGTATAGGAGCACTGTGTTTGACTTCTCTGGATGTTTCCCAGGCGAGTTATTGACAAGTAAATCCTAGACGCTCGATCTTGGTTATTTTCGCTTTCGCGGCTGGCAGTAAAAGAACCATGTTTCTGTGAATAACTCCTGAACCGTAAGTCCTAGACGCTCGCTCTTGGCTGCATTCGATTCAGCTCGTGGCAGCCAGTCTAAAAACACTATCTTGGACTTCTCTGCATGTTTCCCAGGCGAGCAATTGGCAGCATGTTCAGAACCATGTTTCTGTGAATAACTCCTGAACCGTAAGTCCTAGACGCCTCGCTCTTGGCTGCATTCGATTCAGCTCGTGGCAGCCAGTCTAAAAAACACTATCTTGGACTTCTCTGCATGTTTCCCAGGCGAGCAATTGTCAGCATGTTCAGAACCATGTTTCTGTGAATAACTCCTGAACCGTAAGTCCTAGACGCTCGCTCTTGGCTGCATTCGATTCAGCTCGTGGCAGCCAGTCTAAAAAACACTATCTTGGACTTCTCTGCATGTTTTCCAGGCGAGCAATTGGCAGCATGTTCAGAACCATGTTTCTGTGAATAACTCCTGAACCGTAAGTCCTAGACGCTCGCTCTTGGCTGCATTCGATTCAGCTCGTGGCAGCCAGTCTAAAAAACACTATCTTGGACTTCTCTGCATGTTTCCCAGGCGAGCAATTGGCAGCATGTTCAGAACCATGTTTCTGTGAATAACTCCTGAACCGTAAGTCCTAGACGCTCGCTCTTGGCTGCATTCGATTCAGCTCGTGGCAGCCAGTCTAAAAAAACACTATCTTGGACTTCTCTGCATGTTTCCCAGGCGAGCAATTGGCAGCATGTTCAGAACCATGTTTCTGTGAATAACTCCTGAACCGTAAGTCCTAGACGCTCGCTCTTGGCTGCATTCGATTCAGCTCGTGGCAGCCAGTCTAAAAAACACTATCTTGGACTTCTCTGCATGTTCCTAAGGCAAATGTTTCTAAAGCTAATTCTTGAACCGTAAGTCCTAGACGCTCGATCTTGGCGGCATTCGTCTCAGCGCCAGGCAATTAGTATAGGAGCACTGTGTTTGACTTCTCTGGATGTTTCCCAGGCGAGTTATTGACAAGTAAATCCTAGACGCTCGATCTTGGTTATTTTCGCTTTCGCGGCTGGCAGTAAAAGAACATGTTTCTGTGAATAACTCCTGAACCGTAAGTCCTAGACGCTCGCTCTTGGCTGCATTCGATTCAGCTCGTGGCAGCCAGTCTAAAAAACACTATCTTGGACTTCTCTGCATGTTTCCCAGGCGAGCAATTGGCAGCATGTTCAGAACCATGTTTCTGTGAATAACTCCTGAAACCGTAAGTCCTAGACGCTCGCTCTTGGCTGCATTCGATTTCAGCTCGTGGCAGCCAGTCTAAAAAAACACTATCTTGGACTTCTCTGCATGTTCCTAAGGCAAATGTTTCTAAAGCTAATTCTTGAACCGTAAGTCCTAGACGCTCGATCTTGGCGGCATTCGTCTCAGCGCCAGGCAATTAGTATAGGAGCACTGTGTTTGACTTCTCTGGATGTTTCCCAGGCGAGTTATTGACAAGTAAATCCTAGACGCTCGATCTTGGTTATTTCGCTTTCGCGGCTGGCAGTAAAAGAACCATGTTCTGTGAATAACTCCTGAACCGTAAGTCCTAGACGCTCGCTCTTGGCTGCATTCGATTCAGCTCGTGGCAGCCAGTCTAAAAAACACTATCTTGGACTTCTCTGCTTGTTTCCCAGGCGAGCAATTGGCAGCATGTTCAGAACCATGTTTCTGTGAATAACTCCTGAACCGTAAGTCCTAGACGCTCGCTCTTGCTGCATTCGATTCAGCTCGTGGCAGCCAGTCTAAAAAACACTATCTTGGACTTCTCTGCATGTTTCCCAGGCGAGCAATTGGCAGCATGTTCAGAACCATGTTTCTGTGAATAACTCCTGAACCGTAAGTCCTAGACGCTCGCTCTTGGCTGCATTCGATTCAGCTCGTGGCAGCCAGTCTAAAAAACACTATCTTGGACTTCTCTGCATGTTTCCCAGGCGAGCAATTGGCAGCATGTTCAGAACCATGTTTCTGTGAATAACTCCTGAACCGTAAGTCCTAGACGCTCGCTCTTGGCTGCATTCGATTCAGCTCGTGGCAGCCAGTCTAAAAAACACTATCTTGGACTTCTCTGCATGTTCCTAAGGCAAATGTTTCTAAAGCTAATTCTTGAACCGTAAGTCCTAGACGCTCGATCTTGGCGGCATTCGTCTCAGCGCCACGCAATTAGTATAGGAGCACTGTGTTTGACTTCTCTGGATGTTTCCCAGGCGAGTTATTGACAAGTAAATCCTAGACGCTCGATCTTGGTTATTTTCGCTTTCGCGGCTGGCAGTAAAGAACCATGTTTCTGTGAATAACTCCTGAACCGTAAGTCCTAGACGCTCGCTCTTGGCTGCATTCGATTCAGCTCGTGGCAGCCAGTCTAAAAAACACTATCTTGGACTTCTCTGCATGTTTTCCCAGGCGAGCAATTGGCAAGCATGTTCAGAACCATGTTTCTGTGAATAACTCCTGAACCGTAAGTCCTAGACGCTCGCTCTTGGCTGCATTCGATTCAGCTCGTGGCAGCCAGTCCTAAAAAAACACTATCTTGGACTTCTCTGCATGTTTCCCAGGCGAGCAATTGGCAGCATGTTCAGAACCATGTTTCTGTGAATAACTCCTGAAACCGTAAGTCCTAGACGCTCGCTCTTGGCTTGCATTCGATTCAGCTCGTGGCAGCCAGTCTAAAAAACACTATCTTGGACTTCTCTGCATGTTCCTAAGGCAAATGTTTCTAAAGCTAATTCTTGAACCGTAAGTCCTAGACGCTCGATCCTTGGCGGCATTCGTCTCAGCGCCACGCAATTTAGTATAGGAGCACTGTGTTTGACTTCTCTGGATGTTTCCCAGGCGAGTTATTGACAAGTAAATCCTAGACGCTCGATCTTGGTTATTTTCGCTTTCGCGGCTGGCAGTAAAAAGAACCATGTTTCTGTGAATAACTCCTGAACCGTAAGTCCCTAGACGCTCGCTCTTGGCTGCATTCGATTCAGCTCGTGGCAGCCAGTCTAAAAAACACTATCTTGGACTTCTCTGCTTGTTTCCCAGGCGAGCAATTGGCAGCATTTTCAGAACCATGTTTCTGTGAATAACTCCTGAACCGTAAGTCCTAGACGCTCGCTCTTGGCTGCATTCGATTCAGCTCGTGGCAGCCAGTCTAAAAAACACTATCTTGGACTTCTCTGCATGTTTCCCAGGCGAGCAATTGTCAGCATGTTCAGAACCATGTTTCTGTGAATAACTCCTGAACCGTAAGTCCTAGACGCTCGCTCTTGGCTGCATTCGATTCAGCTCGTGGCAGCCAGTCTAAAAACACTATCTTGGACTTCTCTGCATGTTTCCCAGGCGAGCAATTGGCAGCATGTTCAGAACCATGTTTCTGTGAATAACTCCTGAACCGTAAGTCCTAGACGCTCGCTCTTGGCTGCATTCGATTCAGCTCGTGGCAGCCAGTCTAAAAACACTATCTTGGACTTCTCTGCATGTTTCCCAGGCGAGAAATTGGCAGCATGTTCAGAACCATGTTTCTGTGAATAACTCCTGAACCGTAAGTCCTAGACGCTCGCTCTTGGCTGCATTCGATTCAGCTCGTGGCAGCCAGTCTAAAAAACACTATCTTGGACTTCTCTGCATGTTTCCCAGGCGAGCAATTGGCAGCATGTTCAGAACCATGTTTCTGTGAATAACTCCTGAACCGTAAGTCCTAGACGCTCGCTCTTGGCTGCATTCGATTCAGCTCGTGGCAGCCAGTCTAAAAAACACTATCTTGGACTTCTCTGCATGTTTCCCAGGCGAGAAATTGGCAGCATGTTCAAAACCATGTTTCTGTGAATAACTCCTGAACCGTAAGTCCTAGACGCTCGATCTTGGCGGCATTCGTCTCAGCGCCTGGCAATTAGTATAGGAGCACTGTGTTTGACTTCTCTGGATGTTTCCCAGGCGAGTTATTGACAAGTAAATCCTAGACGCTCGATCTTGGTTATTTTCGCTTTCGCGGCTGGCAGTAAAAGAACCATGTTTCTGTGAATAACTCCTGAACCGTAAGTCCCTAGACGCTCGCTCTTGGCTGCATTCGATTCAGCTCGTGGCAGCCAGTCTAAAAAACACTATCTTGGACTTCTCTGCATGTTTCCCAGGCGAGAAATTGGCAGCATGTTCAGAACCATGTTTCTGTGAATAACTCCTGAACCGTAAGTCCTAGACGCTCGATCTTGGCGGCATTCGTCTCAGCGCCTGGCAATTAGTATAGGAGCACTGTGTTTGACTTCTCTGGATGTTTCCCAGGCGAGTTATTGACAAGTAAATCCTAGACGCTCGATCTTGGTTATTTTCGCTTTCGCGGCTGGCAGTAAAAGAACCATGTTTCTGTGAATAACTCCTGAACCGTAAGTCCTAGACGCTCGCTCTTGGCTGCATTCGATTCAGCTCGTGGCAGCCAGTCTAAAAAACACTATCTTGGACTTCTCTGCATGTTTCCCAGGCGAGCAATTGGCAGCATGTTCAGAACCATGTTTCTGTGAATAACTCCTGAACCGTAAGTCCTAGACGCTCGCTCTTGGCTGCATTCGATTCAGCTCGTGGCAGCCAGTCTAAAAAAACACTATCTTGGACTTCTCTGCATGTTTCCCAGACGAGCAATTGGCAGCATGTTCAGAACCATGTTTCTGTGAATAACTCCTGAACCGTAAGTCCTAGACGCTCGCTCTTGGCTGCATTCGATTCAGCTCGTGGCAGCCAGTCTAAAAAAACACTATCTTGGACTTCTCTGCATGTTTCCCAGGCGAGCAATTGGCAGCATGTTCAGAACCATGTTTCTGTGAATAACTCCTGAACCGTAAGTCCTAGACGCTCGCTCTTGGCTGCATTCGATTCAGCTCGTGGCAGCCAGTCTAAAAAACACTATCTTGGACTTCTCTGCATGTTCCTAAGGCAAATGTTTCTAAAGCTAATTCTTGAACCGTAAGTCCTAGACGCTCGATCTTGGCGGCATTCGTCTCAGCGCCAGGCAATTAGTATAGGAGCACTGTGTTTGACTTCTCTGGATGTTTCCCAGGCGAGTTATTGACAAGTAAATCCTAGACGCTCGATCTTGGTTATTTCGCTTTCGCGGCTGGCAGTAAAAGAACCATGTTTCTGTGAATAACTCCTGAACCGTAAGTCCTAGACGCTCGCTCTTGGCTGCATTCGATTCAGCTCGTGGCAGCCAGTCTAAAAAACACTATCTTGGACTTCTCTGCATGTTTCCCAGGCGAGCAATTGGCAGCATGTTCAGAACCATGTTTCTGTGAATAACTCCTGAACCGTAAGTCCCTAGACGCTCGCTCTTGGCTGCATTTCGATTCAGCTCGTGGCAGCCAGTCTAAAAAACACTATCTTGGACTTCTCTGCATGTTCCTAAGGCAAATGTTTCTAAAGCTAATTCTTGAACCGTAAGTCCTAGACGCTCGATCTTGGCGGCATTCGTCTCAGCGCCAGGCAATTAGTATAGGAGCACTGTGTTTGACTTCTCTGGATGTTTCCCAGGCGAGTTATTGACAAGTAAATCCTAGACGCTCGATCTTGGTTATTTTCGCTTTCGCGGCTGGCAGTAAAAGAACCATGTTTCTGTGAATAACTCCTGAAACCGTAAGTCCTAGACGCTCGCTCTTGGCTGCATTCGATTCAGCTCGTGGCAGCCAGTCTAAAAACACTATCTTGGACTTCTCTGCTTGTTTCCCAGGCGAGCAATTGGCAGCATGTTCAGAACCATGTTTCTGTGAATAACTCCTGAACCGTAAGTCCTAGACGCTCGCTCTTGGCTGCATTCGATTCAGCTCGTGGCAGCCAGTCTAAAAAACACTATCTTGGACTTCTCTGCATGTTTCCCAGGCGAGCAATTGGCAGCATGTTCAGAACCATGTTCTGTGATAACTCCTGAACCGTAAGTCCTAGACGCTCGCTCTTGGCTGCATTCGATTCAGCTCGTGGCAGCCAGTCTAAAAAACACTATCTTGGACTTCTCTGCATGTTTCCCAGGCGAGCAATTGGCAGCATGTTCAGAACCATGTTTCTGTGAATAACTCCTGAACCGTAAGTCCTAGACGCTCGCTCTTGGCTGCATTCGATTCAGCTCGTGGCAGCCAGTCTAAAAAACACTATCTTGGACTTCTCTGCATGTTCCTAAGGCAAATGTTTCTAAAGCTAATTCTTGAACCGTAAGTCCTAGACGCTCGATCTTGGCGGCATTCGTCTCAGCGCCACGCAATTAGTATAGGAGCACTGTGTTTGACTTCTCTGGATGTTTCCCAGGCGAGTTATTGACAAGTAAATCCTAGACGCTCGATCTTGGTTATTTTCGCTTTCGCGGCTGGCAGTAAAAGAACCATGTTTCTGTGAATAACTCCTGAACCGTAAGTCCTAGACGCTCGCTCTTGGCTGCATTCGATTCAGCTCGTGGCAGCCAGTCTAAAAAACACTATCTTGGACTTCTCTGCATGTTTCCCAGGCGAGCAATTGGCAGCATGTTCAGAACCATGTTTCTGTGAATAACTCCTGAACCGTAAGTCCTAGACGCTCGCTCTTGGCTGCATTCGATTCAGCTCGTGGCAGCCAGTCTAAAAAACACTATCTTGGACTTCTCTGCATGTTTCCCAGGCGAGCAATTGGCAGCATGTTTCAGAACCATGTTTCTGTGAATAACTCCTGAACCGTAAGTCCTAGACGCTCGCTCTTGGCTGCATTCGATTCAGCTCGTGGCAGCCAGTCTAAAAAACACTATCTTGGACTTCTCTGCATGTTCCTAAGGCAAATGTTTCTAAAGCTAATTCTTGAACCGTAAGTCCTAGACGCTCGATCTTGGCGGCATTCGTCTCAGCGCCACGCAATTAGTATAGGAGCACTGTGTTTGACTTCTCTGGATGTTTCCCAGGCGAGTTATTGACAAGTAAATCCTAGACGCTCGATCTTGGTTATTTTCGCTTTCGCGGCTGGCAGTAAAAAGAACCATGTTTCTGTGAATAACTCCTGAACCGTAAGTCCTAGACGCTCGCTCTTGGCTGCATTCGATTCAGCTCGTGGCAGCCAGTCTAAAAAACACTATCTTGGACTTCTCTGCTTGTTTCCCAGGCGAGCAATTGGCAGCATTTTCAGAACCATGTTTCTGTGAATAACTCCTGAACCGTAAGTCCTAGACGCTCGCTCTTGGCTGCATTCGATTCAGCTCGTGGCAGCCCAGTCTAAAAAACACTATCTTGGACTTCTCTGCATGTTTCCCAGGCGAGCAATTGTCAGCATGTTCAGAACCATGTTTCTGTGAATAACTCCTGAACCGTAAGTCCTAGACGCTCGCTCTTGGCTGCATTCGATTCAGCTCGTGGCAGCCAGTCTAAAAAACACTATCTTGGACTTCTCTGCATGTTTCCCAGGCGAGCAATTGGCAGCATGTTCAGAACCATGTTTCTGTGAATAACTCCTGAACCGTAAGTCCTAGACGCTCGCTCTTGGCTGCATTCGATTCAGCTCGTGGCAGCCAGTCTAAAAACACTATCTTGGACTTCTCTGCATGTTTCCCAGGCGAGAAAATTGGCAGCATGTTCAGAACCATGTTTCTGTGAATAACTCCTGAACCGTAAGTCCTAGACGCTCGCTCTTGGCTGCATTCGATTCAGCTCGTGGCAGCCAGTCTAAAAAACACTATCTTGGACTTCTCTGCATGTTTCCCAGGCGAGCAATTGGCAGCATGTTCAGAACCATGTTTCTGTGAATAACTCCTGAACCGTAAGTCCTAGACGCTCGCTCTTGGCTGCATTCGATTCAGCTCGTGGCAGCCAGTCTAAAAAAACACTATCTTGGACTTCTCTGCATGTTTTCCCAGGCGAGAAATTGGCAGCATGTTCAAAACCATGTTTCTGTGAATAACTCCTGAACCGTAAGTCCTAGACGCTCGATCTTGGCGGCATTCGTCTCAGCGCCTGGCAATTAGTATAGGAGCACTGTGTTTGACTTCTCTGGATGTTTCCCAGGCGAGTTATTGACAAGTAAATCCTAGACGCTCGATCTTGGTTATTTTCGCTTTCGCGGCTGGCAGTAAAAGAACCATGTTTTCTGTGAATAACTCCTGAACCGTAAGTCCTAGACGCTCGCTCTTGGCTGCATTCGATTCAGCTCGTGGCAGCCAGTCTAAAAAACACTATCTTGGACTTCTCTGCATGTTTCCCAGGCGAGAAATTGGCAGCATGTTCAGAACCATGTTTCTGTGAATAACTCCGGAACCGTAAGTCCTAGACGCTCGATCTTGGCGGCATTCGTCTCAGCGCCTGGCAATTAGTATAGGAGCACTGTGTTTGACTTCTCTGGATGTTTCCCAGGCGAGTTATTGACAAGTAAATCCTAGACGCTCGATCTTGGTTATTTTCGCTTTCGCGGCTGGCAGTAAAAGAACCATGTTTCTGTGAATAACTCCTGAACCGTAAGTCCTAGACGCTCGCTCTTGGCTGCATTCGATTCAGCTCGTGGCAGCCAGTCTAAAAAACACTATCTTGACTTCTCTGCATGTTTCCCAGGCGAGCAATTGGCAGCATGTTCAGAACCATGTTTCTGTGAATAACTCCTGAACCGTAAGTCTAGACGCTCGCTCTTGGCTGCATTCGATTCAGCTCGTGGCAGCCAGTCTAAAAACACTATCTTGGACTTCTCTGCATGTTTCCCCAGACGAGCAATTGGCAGCATGTTCAGAACCATGTTTCTGTGAATAACTCCTGAACCGTAAGTCCTAGACGCTCGCTCTTGGCTGCATTCGATTCAGCTCGTGGCAGCCAGTCTAAAAAACACTATCTTGGACTTCTCTGCATGTTTCCCAGGCGAGAAATTGGCAGCATGTTCAGAACCATGTTTCTGTGAATAACTCCTGAACCGTAAGTCCTAGACGCTCGATCTTGGCGGCATTCGTCTCAGCGCCTGGCAATTAGTATAGGAGCACTGTGTTTGACTTCTCTGGATGTTTCCCAGGCGAGTTATTGACAAGTAAATCCTAGACGCTCGATCTTGGTTATTTTCGCTTTCGCGGCTGGCAGTAAAAGAACCATGTTTCTGTGAATAACTCCTGAAACCGTAAGTCCTAGACGCTCGCTCTTGGCTGCATTCGATTCAGCTCGTGGCAGCCAGTCTAAAAAACACTATCTTGGGACTTCTCTGCATGTTTCCCAGGCGAGCAATTGGCAGCATGTTCAGAACCATGTTTTTGTGAATAACTCCTGAACCGTAAGTCCTAGACGCTCGCTCTTGGCTGCATTCGATTCAGCTCGTGGCAGCCAGTCTAAAAAACACTATCTTGGACTTCTCTGCATGTTTCCCAGGCGAGCAATTGGCAGCATGTTCAGAACCATGTTTCTGTGAATAACTCCTGAACCGTAAGTCCTAGGACGCTCGCTCTTGGCTGCATTCGATTCAGCTCGTGGCAGCCAGTCTAAAAAACACTATCTTGGACTTCTCTGCATGTTTCCCAGGCGAGCAATTGGCAGCATGTTCAGAACCATGTTTCTGTGAATAACTCCTGAACCGTAAGTCCTAGACGCTCGCTCTTGGCTGCATTCGATTCAGCTCGTGGCAGCCAGTCTAAAAAACACTATCTTGGACTTCTCTGCATGTTTCCCAGGCGAGAAATTGGCAGCATGTTCAGAACCATGTTTCTGTGAATAACTCCTGAACCGTAAGTCCTAGACGCTCGATCTTGGCGGCATTCGTCTCAGCGCCTGGCAATTAGTATAGGAGCACTGTGTTTGACTTCTCTGGATGTTTCCCAGGCGAGTTATTGACAAGTAAATCCTAGACGCTCGATCTTGGTTATTTTCGCTTTCGCGGCTGGCAGTAAAAGAACCATGTTTCTGTGAATAACTCCTGAACCGTAAGTCCTAGACGCTCGCTCTTGGCTGCATTCGATTCAGCTCGTGGCAGCCAGTCTAAAAAACACTATCTTGGACTTCTCTGCATGTTTCCCAGGCGAGCAATTGGCAGCATGTTCAGAACCATGTTTCTGTGAATAACTCCTGAACCGTAAGTCCTAGACGCTCGCTCTTGGCTGCATTCGATTCAGCTCGTGGCAGCCAGTCTAAAAAACACTATCTTGGACTTCTCTGCATGTTTCCCAGGCGAGCAATTGGCAGCATGTTCAGAACCATGTTTCTGTGAATAACTCCTGAACCGTAAGTCCTAGACGCTCGCTCTTGGCTGCATTCGATTCAGCTCGTGGCAGCCAGTCTAAAAAACACTATCTTGGACTTCTCTGCATGTTTCCCAGGCGAGCAATTGGCAGCATGTTCAGAACCATGTTTCTGTGAATAACTCCTGAACCGTAAGTCCTAGACGCTCGCTCTTGGCTGCATTCGATTCAGCTCGTGGCAGCCAGTCTAAAAAACACTATCTTGGACTTCTCTGCATGTTTCCCAGGCGAGAAATTGGCAGCATGTTCAGAACCATGTTTCTGTGAATAACTCCTGAACCGTAAGTCCTAGACGCTCGATCTTGGCGGCATTCGTCTCAGCGCCTGGCAATTAGTATAGGAGCACTGTGTTTGACTTCTCTGGATGTTTCCCAGGCGAGTTATTGACAAGTAAATCCTAGACGCTCGATCTTGGTTATTTTCGCTTTCGCGGCTGGCAGTAAAAGAACCATGTTTCTGTGAATAACTCCTGAACCGTAAGTCCTAGACGCTCGCTCTTGGCTGCATTCGATTCAGCTCGTGGCAGCCAGTCTAAAAACACTATCTTGGACTTCTCTGCATGTTTCCCAGGCGAGAAATTGGCAGCATGTTCAGAACCATGTTTCTGTGAATAACTCCTGAACCGTAAGTCCTAGACGCTCGATCTTGGCGGCATTCGTCTCAGCGCCTGGCAATTAGTATAGGAGCACTGTGTTTGACTTCTCTGGATGTTTCCCAGGCGAGTTATTGACAAGTAAATCCTAGACGCTCGATCTTGGTTATTTTCGCTTTCGCGGCTGGCAGTAAAAGAACCATGTTTCTGTGAATAACTCCTGAACCGTAAGTCCTAGACGCTCGCTCTTGGCTGCATTCGATTCAGCTCGTGGCAGCCAGTCTAAAAAACACTATCTTGGACTTCTCTGCATGTTTCCCAGGCGAGCAATTGGCAGCATGTTCAGAACCATGTTTCTGTGAATAACTCCTGAACCGTAAGTCCTAGACGCTCGCTCTTGGCTGCATTCGATTCAGCTCGTGGCAGCCAGTCTAAAAAACACTATCTTGGACTTCTCTGCATGTTTCCCAGGCGAGCAATTGGCAGCATGTTCAGAACCATGTTTCTGTGAATAACTCCTGAACCGTAAGTCCTAGACGCTCGCTCTTGGCTGCATTCGATTCAGCTCGTGGCAGCCAGTCTAAAAAACACTATCTTGGACTTCTCTGCATGTTTCCCAGGCGAGCAATTGGCAGCATGTTCAGAACCATGTTTCTGTGAATAACTCCTGAACCGTAAGTCCTAGACGCTCGCTCTTGGCTGCATTCGATTCAGCTCGTGGCAGCCAGTCTAAAAAACACTATCTTGGACTTCTCTGCATGTTCCTAAGGCAAATGTTTCTAAAGCTAATTCTTGAACCGTAAGTCCTAGACGCTCGATCTTGGCGGCATTCGTCTCAGCGCCAGGCAATTAGTATAGGAGCACTGTGTTTGACTTCTCTGGATGTTTCCCAGGCGAGTTATTGACAAGTAAATCCTAGACGCTCGATCTTGGTTATTTTCGCTTTCGCGGCTGGCAGTAAAAGAACCATGTTTCTGTGAATAACTCCTGAACCGTAAGTCCTAGACGCTCGCTCTTGGCTGCATTCGATTCAGCTCGTGGCAGCCAGTCTAAAAAACACTATCTTGGACTTCTCTGCTTGTTTCCCAGGCGAGCAATTGGCAGCATTTTCAGAACCATGTTTCTGTGAATAACTCCTGAACCGTAAGTCCTAGACGCTCGCTCTTGGCTGCATTCGATTCAGCTCGTGGCAGCCAGTCTAAAAAACACTATCTTGGACTTCTCTGCATGTTTCCCAGGCGAGCAATTGTCAGCATGTTCAGAACCATGTTTCTGTGAATAACTCCTGAACCGTAAGTCCTAGACGCTCGCTCTTGGCTGCATTCGATTCAGCTCGTGGCAGCCAGTCTAAAAAACACTATCTTGGACTTCTCTGCATGTTTCCCAGGCGAGCAATTGGCAGCATGTTCAGAACCATGTTTCTGTGAATAACTCCTGAACCGTAAGTCCTAGACGCTCGCTCTTGGCTGCATTCGATTCAGCTCGTGGCAGCCAGTCTAAAAAACACTATCTTGGACTTCTCTGCATGTTTCCCAGGCGAGCAATTGGCAGCATGTTCAGAACCATGTTTCTGTGAATAACTCCTGAACCGTAAGTCCTAGACGCTCGCTCTTGGCTGCATTCGATTCAGCTCGTGGCAGCCAGTCTAAAAAACACTATCTTGGACTTCTCTGCATGTTTCCCAGGCGAGCAATTGGCAGCATGTTCAGAACCATGTTTCTGTGAATAACTCCTGAACCGTAAGTCCTAGACGCTCGCTCTTGGCTGCATTCGATTCAGCTCGTGGCAGCCAGTCTAAAAAACACTATCTTGGACTTCTCTGCATGTTCCTAAGGCAAATGTTTCTAAAGCTAATTCTTGAACCGTAAGTCCTAGACGCTCGATCTTGGCGGCATTCGTCTCAGCGCCAGGCAATTAGTATAGGAGCACTGTGTTTGACTTCTCTGGATGTTTCCCAGGCGAGTTATTGACAAGTAAATCCTAGACGCTCGATCTTGGTTATTTTCGCTTTCGCGGCTGGCAGTAAAAGAACCATGTTTCTGTGAATAACTCCTGAACCGTAAGTCCTAGACGCTCGCTCTTGGCTGCATTCGATTCAGCTCGTGGCAGCCAGTCTAAAAAACACTATCTTGGACTTCTCTGCATGTTTCCCAGGCGAGCAATTGGCAGCATGTTCAGAACCATGTTTCTGTGAATAACTCCTGAACCGTAAGTCCTAGACGCTCGCTCTTGGCTGCATTCGATTCAGCTCGTGGCAGCCAGTCTAAAAAACACTATCTTGGACTTCTCTGCATGTTCCTAAGGCAAATGTTTCTAAAGCTAATTCTTGAACCGTAAGTCCTAGACGCTCGATCTTGGCGGCATTCGTCTCAGCGCCAGGCAATTAGTATAGGAGCACTGTGTTTGACTTCTCTGGATGTTTCCCAGGCGAGTTATTGACAAGTAAATCCTAGACGCTCGATCTTGGTTATTTTCGCTTTCGCGGCTGGCAGTAAAAGAACCATGTTTCTGTGAATAACTCCTGAACCGTAAGTCCTAGATGCTCGCTCTTGGCTGCATTCGATTCAGCTCGTGGCAGCCAGTCTAAAAAACACTATCTTGGACTTCTCTGCATGTTTCCCAGGCGAGCAATTGGCAGCATGTTCAGAACCATGTTTCTGTGAATAACTCCTGAACCGTAAGTCCTAGACGCTCGCTCTTGGCTGCATTCGATTCAGCTCGTGGCAGCCAGTCTAAAAAACACTATCTTGGACTTCTCTGCATGTTCCTAAGGCAAATGTTTCTAAAGCTAATTCTTGAACCGTAAGTCCTAGACGCTCGATCTTGGCGGCATTCGTCTCAGCGCCACGCAATTAGTATAGGAGCACTGTGTTTGACTTCTCTGGATGTTTCCCAGGCGAGTTATTGACAAGTAAATCCTAGACGCTCGATCTTGGTTATTTTCGCTTTCGCGGCTGGCAGTAAAAGAACCATGTTTCTGTGAATAACTCCTGAACCGTAAGTCCTAGACGCTCGCTCTTGGCTGCATTCGATTCAGCTCGTGGCAGCCAGTCTAAAAAACACTATCTTGGACTTCTCTGCATGTTTCCCAGGCGAGCAATTGGCAGCATGTTCAGAACCATGTTTCTGTGAATAACTCCTGAACCGTAAGTCCTAGACGCTCGCTCTTGGCTGCATTCGATTCAGCTCGTGGCAGCCAGTCTAAAAAACACTATCTTGGACTTCTCTGCATGTTTCCCAGGCGAGCAATTGGCAGCATGTTCAGAACCATGTTTCTGTGAATAACTCCTGAACCGTAAGTCCTAGACGCTCGCTCTTGGCTGCATTCGATTCAGCTCGTGGCAGCCAGTCTAAAAAACACTATCTTGGACTTCTCTGCATGTTCCTAAGGCAAATGTTTCTAAAGCTAATTCTTGAACCGTAAGTCCTAGACGCTCGATCTTGGCGGCATTCGTCTCAGCGCCACGCAATTAGTATAGGAGCACTGTGTTTGACTTCTCTGGATGTTTCCCAGGCGAGTTATTGACAAGTAAATCCTAGACGCTCGATCTTGGTTATTTTCGCTTTCGCGGCTGGCAGTAAAAGAACCATGTTTCTGTGAATAACTCCTGAACCGTAAGTCCTAGACGCTCGCTCTTGGCTGCATTCGATTCAGCTCGTGGCAGCCAGTCTAAAAAACACTATCTTGGACTTCTCTGCTTGTTTCCCAGGCGAGCAATTGGCAGCATTTTCAGAACCATGTTTCTGTGAATAACTCCTGAACCGTAAGTCCTAGACGCTCGCTCTTGGCTGCATTCGATTCAGCTCGTGGCAGCCAGTCTAAAAAACACTATCTTGGACTTCTCTGCATGTTTCCCAGGCGAGCAATTGTCAGCATGTTCAGAACCATGTTTCTGTGAATAACTCCTGAACCGTAAGTCCTAGACGCTCGCTCTTGGCTGCATTCGATTCAGCTCGTGGCAGCCAGTCTAAAAAACACTATCTTGGACTTCTCTGCATGTTTCCCAGGCGAGCAATTGGCAGCATGTTCAGAACCATGTTTCTGTGAATAACTCCTGAACCGTAAGTCCTAGACGCTCGCTCTTGGCTGCATTCGATTCAGCTCGTGGCAGCCAGTCTAAAAAACACTATCTTGGACTTCTCTGCATGTTTCCCAGGCGAGAAATTGGCAGCATGTTCAGAACCATGTTTCTGTGAATAACTCCTGAACCGTAAGTCCTAGACGCTCGCTCTTGGCTGCATTCGATTCAGCTCGTGGCAGCCAGTCTAAAAAACACTATCTTGGACTTCTCTGCATGTTTCCCAGGCGAGCAATTGGCAGCATGTTCAGAACCATGTTTCTGTGAATAACTCCTGAACCGTAAGTCCTAGACGCTCGCTCTTGGCTGCATTCGATTCAGCTCGTGGCAGCCAGTCTAAAAAACACTATCTTGGACTTCTCTGCATGTTTCCCAGGCGAGAAATTGGCAGCATGTTCAAAACCATGTTTCTGTGAATAACTCCTGAACCGTAAGTCCTAGACGCTCGATCTTGGCGGCATTCGTCTCAGCGCCTGGCAATTAGTATAGGAGCACTGTGTTTGACTTCTCTGGATGTTTCCCAGGCGAGTTATTGACAAGTAAATCCTAGACGCTCGATCTTGGTTATTTTCGCTTTCGCGGCTGGCAGTAAAAGAACCATGTTTCTGTGAATAACTCCTGAACCGTAAGTCCTAGACGCTCGCTCTTGGCTGCATTCGATTCAGCTCGTGGCAGCCAGTCTAAAAAACACTATCTTGGACTTCTCTGCATGTTTCCCAGGCGAGAAATTGGCAGCATGTTCAGAACCATGTTTCTGTGAATAACTCCTGAACCGTAAGTCCTAGACGCTCGATCTTGGCGGCATTCGTCTCAGCGCCTGGCAATTAGTATAGGAGCACTGTGTTTGACTTCTCTGGATGTTTCCCAGGCGAGTTATTGACAAGTAAATCCTAGACGCTCGATCTTGGTTATTTTCGCTTTCGCGGCTGGCAGTAAAAGAACCATGTTTCTGTGAATAACTCCTGAACCGTAAGTCCTAGACGCTCGCTCTTGGCTGCATTCGATTCAGCTCGTGGCAGCCAGTCTAAAAAACACTATCTTGGACTTCTCTGCATGTTTCCCAGGCGAGCAATTGGCAGCATGTTCAGAACCATGTTTCTGTGAATAACTCCTGAACCGTAAGTCCTAGACGCTCGCTCTTGGCTGCATTCGATTCAGCTCGTGGCAGCCAGTCTAAAAAACACTATCTTGGACTTCTCTGCATGTTTCCCAGACGAGCAATTGGCAGCATGTTCAGAACCATGTTTCTGTGAATAACTCCTGAACCGTAAGTCCTAGACGCTCGCTCTTGGCTGCATTCGATTCAGCTCGTGGCAGCCAGTCTAAAAAACACTATCTTGGACTTCTCTGCATGTTTCCCAGGCGAGAAATTGGCAGCATGTTCAGAACCATGTTTCTGTGAATAACTCCTGAACCGTAAGTCCTAGACGCTCGATCTTGGCGGCATTCGTCTCAGCGCCTGGCAATTAGTATAGGAGCACTGTGTTTGACTTCTCTGGATGTTTCCCAGGCGAGTTATTGACAAGTAAATCCTAGACGCTCGATCTTGGTTATTTTCGCTTTCGCGGCTGGCAGTAAAAGAACCATGTTTCTGTGAATAACTCCTGAACCGTAAGTCCTAGACGCTCGCTCTTGGCTGCATTCGATTCAGCTCGTGGCAGCCAGTCTAAAAAACACTATCTTGGACTTCTCTGCATGTTTCCCAGGCGAGAAATTGGCAGCATGTTCAGAACCATGTTTCTGTGAATAACTCCTGAACCGTAAGTCCTAGACGCTCGATCTTGGCGGCATTCGTCTCAGCGCCTGGCAATTAGTATAGGAGCACTGTGTTTGACTTCTCTGGATGTTTCCCAGGCGAGTTATTGACAAGTAAATCCTAGACGCTCGATCTTGGTTATTTTCGCTTTCGCGGCTGGCAGTAAAAGAACCATGTTTCTGTGAATAACTCCTGAACCGTAAGTCCTAGACGCTCGCTCTTGGCTGCATTCGATTCAGCTCGTGGCAGCCAGTCTAAAAAACACTATCTTGGACTTCTCTGCATGTTTCCCAGGCGAGCAATTGGCAGCATGTTCAGAACCATGTTTCTGTGAATAACTCCTGAACCGTAAGTCCTAGACGCTCGCTCTTGGCTGCATTCGATTCAGCTCGTGGCAGCCAGTCTAAAAAACACTATCTTGGACTTCTCTGCATGTTCCTAAGGCAAATGTTTCTAAAGCTAATTCTTGAACCGTAAGTCCTAGACGCTCGATCTTGGCGGCATTCGTCTCAGCGCCACGCAATTAGTATAGGAGCACTGTGTTTGACTTCTCTGGATGTTTCCCAGGCGAGTTATTGACAAGTAAATCCTAGACGCTCGATCTTGGTTATTTTCGCTTTCGCGGCTGGCAGTAAAAGAACCATGTTTCTGTGAATAACTCCTGAACCGTAAGTCCTAGACGCTCGCTCTTGGCTGCATTCGATTCAGCTCGTGGCAGCCAGTCTAAAAAACACTATCTTGGACTTCTCTGCTTGTTTCCCAGGCGAGCAATTGGCAGCATTTTCAGAACCATGTTTCTGTGAATAACTCCTGAACCGTAAGTCCTAGACGCTCGCTCTTGGCTGCATTCGATTCAGCTCGTGGCAGCCAGTCTAAAAAACACTATCTTGGACTTCTCTGCATGTTTCCCAGGCGAGCAATTGTCAGCATGTTCAGAACCATGTTTCTGTGAATAACTCCTGAACCGTAAGTCCTAGACGCTCGCTCTTGGCTGCATTCGATTCAGCTCGTGGCAGCCAGTCTAAAAAACACTATCTTGGACTTCTCTGCATGTTTCCCAGGCGAGCAATTGGCAGCATGTTCAGAACCATGTTTCTGTGAATAACTCCTGAACCGTAAGTCCTAGACGCTCGCTCTCGGCTGCATTCGATTCAGCTCGTGGCAGCCAGTCTAAAAAACACTATCTTGGACTTCTCTGCATGTTTCCCAGGCGAGCAATTGGCAGCATGTTCAGAACCATGTTTCTGTGAATAACTCCTGAACCGTAAGTCCTAGACGCTCGCTCTTGGCTGCATTCGATTCAGCTCGTGGCAGCCAGTCTAAAAAACACTATCTTGGACTTCTCTGCATGTTTCCCAGGCGAGCAATTGGCAGCATGTTCAGAACCATGTTTCTGTGAATAACTCCTGAACCGTAAGTCCTAGACGCTCGCTCTTGGCTGCATTCGATTCAGCTCGTGGCAGCCAGTCTAAAAAACACTATCTTGGACTTCTCTGCATGTTCCTAAGGCAAATGTTTCTAAAGCTAATTCTTGAACCGTAAGTCCTAGACGCTCGATCTTGGCGGCATTCGTCTCAGCGCCAGGCAATTAGTATAGGAGCACTGTGTTTGACTTCTCTGGATGTTTCCCAGGCGAGTTATTGACAAGTAAATCCTAGACGCTCGATCTTGGTTATTTTCGCTTTCGCGGCTGGCAGTAAAAGAACCATGTTTCTGTGAATAACTCCTGAACCGTAAGTCCTAGACGCTCGCTCTTGGCTGCATTCGATTCAGCTCGTGGCAGCCAGTCTAAAAAACACTATCTTGGACTTCTCTGCATGTTTCCCAGGCGAGCAATTGGCAGCATGTTCAGAACCATGTTTCTGTGAATAACTCCTGAACCGTAAGTCCTAGACGCTCGCTCTTGGCTGCATTCGATTCAGCTCGTGGCAGCCAGTCTAAAAAACACTATCTTGGACTTCTCTGCATGTTCCTAAGGCAAATGTTTCTAAAGCTAATTCTTGAACCGTAAGTCCTAGACGCTCGATCTTGGCGGCATTCGTCTCAGCGCCAGGCAATTAGTATAGGAGCACTGTGTTTGACTTCTCTGGATGTTTCCCAGGCGAGTTATTGACAAGTAAATCCTAGACGCTCGATCTTGGTTATTTTCGCTTTCGCGGCTGGCAGTAAAAGAACCATGTTTCTGTGAATAACTCCTGAACCGTAAGTCCTAGACGCTCGCTCTTGGCTGCATTCGATTCAGCTCGTGGCAGCCAGTCTAAAAAACACTATCTTGGACTTCTCTGCTTGTTTCCCAGGCGAGCAATTGGCAGCATGTTCAGAACCATGTTTCTGTGAATAACTCCTGAACCGTAAGTCCTAGACGCTCGCTCTTGGCTGCATTCGATTCAGCTCGTGGCAGCCAGTCTAAAAAACACTATCTTGGACTTCTCTGCATGTTTCCCAGGCGAGCAATTGGCAGCATGTTCAGAACCATGTTTCTGTGAATAACTCCTGAACCGTAAGTCCTAGACGCTCGCTCTTGGCTGCATTCGATTCAGCTCGTGGCAGCCAGTCTAAAAAACACTATCTTGGACTTCTCTGCATGTTTCCCAGGCGAGCAATTGGCAGCATGTTCAGAACCATGTTTCTGTGAATAACTCCTGAACCGTAAGTCCTAGACGCTCGCTCTTGGCTGCATTCGATTCAGCTCGTGGCAGCCAGTCTAAAAAACACTATCTTGGACTTCTCTGCATGTTCCTAAGGCAAATGTTTCTAAAGCTAATTCTTGAACCGTAAGTCCTAGACGCTCGATCTTGGCGGCATTCGTCTCAGCGCCACGCAATTAGTATAGGAGCACTGTGTTTGACTTCTCTGGATGTTTCCCAGGCGAGTTATTGACAAGTAAATCCTAGACGCTCGATCTTGGTTATTTTCGCTTTCGCGGCTGGCAGTAAAAGAACCATGTTTCTGTGAATAACTCCTGAACCGTAAGTCCTAGACGCTCGCTCTTGGCTGCATTCGATTCAGCTCGTGGCAGCCAGTCTAAAAAACACTATCTTGGACTTCTCTGCATGTTTCCCAGGCGAGCAATTGGCAGCATGTTCAGAACCATGTTTCTGTGAATAACTCCTGAACCGTAAGTCCTAGACGCTCGCTCTTGGCTGCATTCGATTCAGCTCGTGGCAGCCAGTCTAAAAAACACTATCTTGGACTTCTCTGCATGTTTCCCAGGCGAGCAATTGGCAGCATGTTCAGAACCATGTTTCTGTGAATAACTCCTGAACCGTAAGTCCTAGACGCTCGCTCTTGGCTGCATTCGATTCAGCTCGTGGCAGCCAGTCTAAAAAACACTATCTTGGACTTCTCTGCATGTTCCTAAGGCAAATGTTTCTAAAGCTAATTCTTGAACCGTAAGTCCTAGACGCTCGATCTTGGCGGCATTCGTCTCAGCGCCACGCAATTAGTATAGGAGCACTGTGTTTGACTTCTCTGGATGTTTCCCAGGCGAGTTATTGACAAGTAAATCCTAGACGCTCGATCTTGGTTATTTTCGCTTTCGCGGCTGGCAGTAAAAGAACCATGTTTCTGTGAATAACTCCTGAACCGTAAGTCCTAGACGCTCGCTCTTGGCTGCATTCGATTCAGCTCGTGGCAGCCAGTCTAAAAAACACTATCTTGGACTTCTCTGCTTGTTTCCCAGGCGAGCAATTGGCAGCATTTTCAGAACCATGTTTCTGTGAATAACTCCTGAACCGTAAGTCCTAGACGCTCGCTCTTGGCTGCATTCGATTCAGCTCGTGGCAGCCAGTCTAAAAAACACTATCTTGGACTTCTCTGCATGTTTCCCAGGCGAGCAATTGTCAGCATGTTCAGAACCATGTTTCTGTGAATAACTCCTGAACCGTAAGTCCTAGACGCTCGCTCTTGGCTGCATTCGATTCAGCTCGTGGCAGCCAGTCTAAAAAACACTATCTTGGACTTCTCTGCATGTTTCCCAGGCGAGCAATTGGCAGCATGTTCAGAACCATGTTTCTGTGAATAACTCCTGAACCGTAAGTCCTAGACGCTCGCTCTTGGCTGCATTCGATTCAGCTCGTGGCAGCCAGTCTAAAAAACACTATCTTGGACTTCTCTGCATGTTTCCCAGGCGAGAAATTGGCAGCATGTTCAGAACCATGTTTCTGTGAATAACTCCTGAACCGTAAGTCCTAGACGCTCGCTCTTGGCTGCATTCGATTCAGCTCGTGGCAGCCAGTCTAAAAAACACTATCTTGGACTTCTCTGCATGTTTCCCAGGCGAGCAATTGGCAGCATGTTCAAAACCATGTTTCTGTGAATAACTCCTGAACCGTAAGTCCTAGACGCTCGATCTTGGCGGCATTCGTCTCAGCGCCTGGCAATTAGTATAGGAGCACTGTGTTTGACTTCTCTGGATGTTTCCCAGGCGAGTTATTGACAAGTAAATCCTAGACGCTCGATCTTGGTTATTTTCGCTTTCGCGGCTGGCAGTAAAAGAACCATGTTTCTGTGAATAACTCCTGAACCGTAAGTCCTAGACGCTCGCTCTTGGCTGCATTCGATTCAGCTCGTGGCAGCCAGTCTAAAAAACACTATCTTGGACTTCTCTGCATGTTTCCCAGGCGAGAAATTGGCAGCATGTTCAGAACCATGTTTCTGTGAATAACTCCTGAACCGTAAGTCCTAGACGCTCGATCTTGGCGGCATTCGTCTCAGCGCCTGGCAATTAGTATAGGAGCACTGTGTTTGACTTCTCTGGATGTTTCCCAGGCGAGTTATTGACAAGTAAATCCTAGACGCTCGATCTTGGTTATTTTCGCTTTCGCGGCTGGCAGTAAAAGAACCATGTTTCTGTGAATAACTCCTGAACCGTAAGTCCTAGACGCTCGCTCTTGGCTGCATTCGATTCAGCTCGTGGCAGCCAGTCTAAAAAACACTATCTTGGACTTCTCTGCATGTTTCCCAGGCGAGCAATTGGCAGCATGTTCAGAACCATGTTTCTGTGAATAACTCCTGAACCGTAAGTCCTAGACGCTCGCTCTTGGCTGCATTCGATTCAGCTCGTGGCAGCCAGTCTAAAAAACACTATCTTGGACTTCTCTGCATGTTTCCCAGACGAGCAATTGGCAGCATGTTCAGAACCATGTTTCTGTGAATAACTCCTGAACCGTAAGTCCTAGACGCTCGCTCTTGGCTGCATTCGATTCAGCTCGTGGCAGCCAGTCTAAAAAACACTATCTTGGACTTCTCTGCATGTTTCCCAGGCGAGCAATTGGCAGCATGTTCAGAACCATGTTTCTGTGAATAACTCCTGAACCGTAAGTCCTAGACGCTCGCTCTTGGCTGCATTCGATTCAGCTCGTGGCAGCCAGTCTAAAAAACACTATCTTGGACTTCTCTGCATGTTTCCCAGGCGAGCAATTGGCAGCATGTTCAGAACCATGTTTCTGTGAATAACTCCTGAACCGTAAGTCCTAGACGCTCGCTCTTGGCTGCATTCGATTCAGCTCGTGGCAGCCAGTCTAAAAAACACTATCTTGGACTTCTCTGCATGTTCCTAAGGCAAATGTTTCTAAAGCTAATTCTTGAACCGTAAGTCCTAGACGCTCGATCTTGGCGGCATTCGTCTCAGCGCCACGCAATTAGTATAGGAGCACTGTGTTTGACTTCTCTGGATGTTTCCCAGGCGAGTTATTGACAAGTAAATCCTAGACGCTCGATCTTGGTTATTTTCGCTTTCGCGGCTGGCAGTAAAAGAACCATGTTTCTGTGAATAACTCCTGAACCGTAAGTCCTAGACGCTCGCTCTTGGCTGCATTCGATTCAGCTCGTGGCAGCCAGTCTAAAAAACACTATCTTGGACTTCTCTGCATGTTTCCCAGGCGAGCAATTGGCAGCATGTTCAGAACCATGTTTCTGTGAATAACTCCTGAACCGTAAGTCCTAGACGCTCGCTCTTGGCTGCATTCGATTCAGCTCGTGGCAGCCAGTCTAAAAAACACTATCTTGGACTTCTCTGCATGTTTCCCAGGCGAGAAATTGGCAGCATGTTCAGAACCATGTTTCTGTGAATAACTCCTGAACCGTAAGTCCTAGACGCTCGCTCTTGGCTGCATTCGATTCAGCTCGTGGCAGCCAGTCTAAAAAACACTATCTTGGACTTCTCTGCATGTTTCCCAGGCGAGCAATTGGCAGCATGTTCAGAACCATGTTTCTGTGAATAACTCCTGAACCGTAAGTCCTAGACGCTCGCTCTTGGCTGCATTCGATTCAGCTCGTGGCAGCCAGTCTAAAAAACACTATCTTGGACTTCTCTGCATGTTTCCCAGGCGAGAAATTGGCAGCATGTTCAAAACCATGTTTCTGTGAATAACTCCTGAACCGTAAGTCCTAGACGCTCGATCTTGGCGGCATTCGTCTCAGCGCCTGGCAATTAGTATAGGAGCACTGTGTTTGACTTCTCTGGATGTTTCCCAGGCGAGTTATTGACAAGTAAATCCTAGACGCTCGATCTTGGTTATTTTCGCTTTCGCGGCTGGCAGTAAAAGAACCATGTTTCTGTGAATAACTCCTGAACCGTAAGTCCTAGACGCTCGCTCTTGGCTGCATTCGATTCAGCTCGTGGCAGCCAGTCTAAAAAACACTATCTTGGACTTCTCTGCATGTTTCCCAGGCGAGAAATTGGCAGCATGTTCAGAACCATGTTTCTGTGAATAACTCCTGAACCGTAAGTCCTAGACGCTCGATCTTGGCGGCATTCGTCTCAGCGCCTGGCAATTAGTATAGGAGCACTGTGTTTGACTTCTCTGGATGTTTCCCAGGCGAGTTATTGACAAGTAAATCCTAGACGCTCGATCTTGGTTATTTTCGCTTTCGCGGCTGGCAGTAAAAGAACCATGTTTCTGTGAATAACTCCTGAACCGTAAGTCCTAGACGCTCGCTCTTGGCTGCATTCGATTCAGCTCGTGGCAGCCAGTCTAAAAAACACTATCTTGGACTTCTCTGCATGTTTCCCAGGCGAGCAATTGGCAGCATGTTCAGAACCATGTTTCTGTGAATAACTCCTGAACCGTAAGTCCTAGACGCTCGCTCTTGGCTGCATTCGATTCAGCTCGTGGCAGCCAGTCTAAAAAACACTATCTTGGACTTCTCTGCATGTTTCCCAGACGAGCAATTGGCAGCATGTTCAGAACCATGTTTCTGTGAATAACTCCTGAACCGTAAGTCCTAGACGCTCGCTCTTGGCTGCATTCGATTCAGCTCGTGGCAGCCAGTCTAAAAAACACTATCTTGGACTTCTCTGCATGTTTCCCAGGCGAGAAATTGGCAGCATGTTCAGAACCATGTTTCTGTGAATAACTCCTGAACCGTAAGTCCTAGACGCTCGATCTTGGCGGCATTCGTCTCAGCGCCTGGCAATTAGTATAGGAGCACTGTGTTTGACTTCTCTGGATGTTTCCCAGGCGAGTTATTGACAAGTAAATCCTAGACGCTCGATCTTGGTTATTTTCGCTTTCGCGGCTGGCAGTAAAAGAACCATGTTTCTGTGAATAACTCCTGAACCGTAAGTCCTAGACGCTCGCTCTTGGCTGCATTCGATTCAGCTCGTGGCAGCCAGTCTAAAAAACACTATCTTGGACTTCTCTGCATGTTTCCCAGGCGAGCAATTGGCAGCATGTTCAGAACCATGTTTCTGTGAATAACTCCTGAACCGTAAGTCCTAGACGCTCGCTCTTGGCTGCATTCGATTCAGCTCGTGGCAGCCAGTCTAAAAAACACTATCTTGGACTTCTCTGCATGTTTCCCAGGCGAGCAATTGGCAGCATGTTCAGAACCATGTTTCTGTGAATAACTCCTGAACCGTAAGTCCTAGACGCTCGCTCTTGGCTGCATTCGATTCAGCTCGTGGCAGCCAGTCTAAAAAACACTATCTTGGACTTCTCTGCATGTTTCCCAGGCGAGCAATTGGCAGCATGTTCAGAACCATGTTTCTGTGAATAACTCCTGAACCGTAAGTCCTAGACGCTCGCTCTTGGCTGCATTCGATTCAGCTCGTGGCAGCCAGTCTAAAAAACACTATCTTGGACTTCTCTGCATGTTTCCCAGGCGAGAAATTGGCAGCATGTTCAGAACCATGTTTCTGTGAATAACTCCTGAACCGTAAGTCCTAGACGCTCGATCTTGGCGGCATTCGTCTCAGCGCCTGGCAATTAGTATAGGAGCACTGTGTTTGACTTCTCTGGATGTTTCCCAGGCGAGTTATTGACAAGTAAATCCTAGACGCTCGATCTTGGTTATTTTCGCTTTCGCGGCTGGCAGTAAAAGAACCATGTTTCTGTGAATAACTCCTGAACCGTAAGTCCTAGACGCTCGCTCTTGGCTGCATTCGATTCAGCTCGTGGCAGCCAGTCTAAAAAACACTATCTTGGACTTCTCTGCATGTTTCCCAGGCGAGCAATTGGCAGCATGTTCAGAACCATGTTTCTGTGAATAACTCCTGAACCGTAAGTCCTAGACGCTCGCTCTTGGCTGCATTCGATTCAGCTCGTGGCAGCCAGTCTAAAAAACACTATCTTGGACTTCTCTGCATGTTTCCCAGGCGAGCAATTGGCAGCATGTTCAGAACCATGTTTCTGTGAATAACTCCTGAACCGTAAGTCCTAGACGCTCGCTCTTGGCTGCATTCGATTCAGCTCGTGGCAGCCAGTCTAAAAAACACTATCTTGGACTTCTCTGCATGTTTCCCAGGCGAGCAATTGGCAGCATGTTCAGAACCATGTTTCTGTGAATAACTCCTGAACCGTAAGTCCTAGACGCTCGCTCTTGGCTGCATTCGATTCAGCTCGTGGCAGCCAGTCTAAAAAACACTATCTTGGACTTCTCTGCATGTTTCCCAGGCGAGAAATTGGCAGCATGTTCAGAACCATGTTTCTGTGAATAACTCCTGAACCGTAAGTCCTAGACGCTCGATCTTGGCGGCATTCGTCTCAGCGCCTGGCAATTAGTATAGGAGCACTGTGTTTGACTTCTCTGGATGTTTCCCAGGCGAGTTATTGACAAGTAAATCCTAGACGCTCGATCTTGGTTATTTTCGCTTTCGCGGCTGGCAGTAAAAGAACCATGTTTCTGTGAATAACTCCTGAACCGTAAGTCCTAGACGCTCGCTCTTGGCTGCATTCGATTCAGCTCGTGGCAGCCAGTCTAAAAAACACTATCTTGGACTTCTCTGCATGTTTCCCAGGCGAGAAATTGGCAGCATGTTCAGAACCATGTTTCTGTGAATAACTCCTGAACCGTAAGTCCTAGACGCTCGATCTTGGCGGCATTCGTCTCAGCGCCTGGCAATTAGTATAGGAGCACTGTGTTTGACTTCTCTGGATGTTTCCCAGGCGAGTTATTGACAAGTAAATCCTAGACGCTCGATCTTGGTTATTTTCGCTTTCGCGGCTGGCAGTAAAAGAACCATTTTTCTGTGAATAACTCCTGAACCGTAAGTCCTAGACGCTCGCTCTTGGCTGCATTCGATTCAGCTCGTGGCAGCCAGTCTAAAAAACACTATCTTGGACTTCTCTGCATGTTTCCCAGGCGAGCAATTGGCAGCATGTTCAGAACCATGTTTCTGTGAATAACTCCTGAACCGTAAGTCCTAGACGCTCGCTCTTGGCTGCATTCGATTCAGCTCGTGGCAGCCAGTCTAAAAAACACTATCTTGGACTTCTCTGCATGTTTCCCAGGCGAGCAATTGGCAGCATGTTCAGAACCATGTTTCTGTGAATAACTCCTGAACCGTAAGTCCTAGACGCTCGCTCTTGGCTGCATTCGATTCAGCTCGTGGCAGCCAGTCTAAAAAACACTATCTTGGACTTCTCTGCATGTTTCCCAGGCGAGCAATTGGCAGCATGTTCAGAACCATGTTTCTGTGAATAACTCCTGAACCGTAAGTCCTAGACGCTCGCTCTTGGCTGCATTCGATTCAGCTCGTGGCAGCCAGTCTAAAAAACACTATCTTGGACTTCTCTGCATGTTCCTAAGGCAAATGTTTCTAAAGCTAATTCTTGAACCGTAAGTCCTAGACGCTCGATCTTGGCGGCATTCGTCTCAGCGCCAGGCAATTAGTATAGGAGCACTGTGTTTGACTTCTCTGGATGTTTCCCAGGCGAGTTATTGACAAGTAAATCCTAGACGCTCGATCTTGGTTATTTTCGCTTTCGCGGCTGGCAGTAAAAGAACCATGTTTCTGTGAATAACTCCTGAACCGTAAGTCCTAGACGCTCGCTCTTGGCTGCATTCGATTCAGCTCGTGGCAGCCAGTCTAAAAAACACTATCTTGGACTTCTCTGCTTGTTTCCCAGGCGAGCAATTGGCAGCATTTTCAGAACCATGTTTCTGTGAATAACTCCTGAACCGTAAGTCCTAGACGCTCGCTCTTGGCTGCATTCGATTCAGCTCGTGGCAGCCAGTCTAAAAAACACTATCTTGGACTTCTCTGCATGTTTCCCAGGCGAGCAATTGTCAGCATGTTCAGAACCATGTTTCTGTGAATAACTCCTGAACCGTAAGTCCTAGACGCTCGCTCTTGGCTGCATTCGATTCAGCTCGTGGCAGCCAGTCTAAAAAACACTATCTTGGACTTCTCTGCATGTTTCCCAGGCGAGCAATTGGCAGCATGTTCAGAACCATGTTTCTGTGAATAACTCCTGAACCGTAAGTCCTAGACGCTCGCTCTTGGCTGCATTCGATTCAGCTCGTGGCAGCCAGTCTAAAAAACACTATCTTGGACTTCTCTGCATGTTTCCCAGGCGAGCAATTGGCAGCATGTTCAGAACCATGTTTCTGTGAATAACTCCTGAACCGTAAGTCCTAGACGCTCGCTCTTGGCTGCATTCGATTCAGCTCGTGGCAGCCAGTCTAAAAAACACTATCTTGGACTTCTCTGCATGTTTCCCAGGCGAGCAATTGGCAGCATGTTCAGAACCATGTTTCTGTGAATAACTCCTGAACCGTAAGTCCTAGACGCTCGCTCTTGGCTGCATTCGATTCAGCTCGTGGCAGCCAGTCTAAAAAACACTATCTTGGACTTCTCTGCATGTTCCTAAGGCAAATGTTTCTAAAGCTAATTCTTGAACCGTAAGTCCTAGACGCTCGATCTTGGCGGCATTCGTCTCAGCGCCACGCAATTAGTATAGGAGCACTGTGTTTGACTTCTCTGGATGTTTCCCAGGCGAGTTATTGACAAGTAAATCCTAGACGCTCGATCTTGGTTATTTTCGCTTTCGCGGCTGGCAGTAAAAGAACCATGTTTCTGTGAATAACTCCTGAACCGTAAGTCCTAGACGCTCGCTCTTGGCTGCATTCGATTCAGCTCGTGGCAGCCAGTCTAAAAAACACTATCTTGGACTTCTCTGCATGTTTCCCAGGCGAGCAATTGGCAGCATGTTCAGAACCATGTTTCTGTGAATAACTCCTGAACCGTAAGTCCTAGACGCTCGCTCTTGGCTGCATTCGATTCAGCTCGTGGCAGCCAGTCTAAAAAACACTATCTTGGACTTCTCTGCATGTTTCCCAGGCGAGCAATTGGCAGCATGTTCAGAACCATGTTTCTGTGAATAACTCCTGAACCGTAAGTCCTAGACGCTCGCTCTTGGCTGCATTCGATTCAGCTCGTGGCAGCCAGTCTAAAAAACACTATCTTGGACTTCTCTGCATGTTCCTAAGGCAAATGTTTCTAAAGCTAATTCTTGAACCGTAAGTCCTAGACGCTCGATCTTGGCGGCATTCGTCTCAGCGCCACGCAATTAGTATAGGAGCACTGTGTTTGACTTCTCTGGATGTTTCCCAGGCGAGTTATTGACAAGTAAATCCTAGACGCTCGATCTTGGTTATTTTCGCTTTCGCGGCTGGCAGTAAAAGAACCATGTTTCTGTGAATAACTCCTGAACCGTAAGTCCTAGACGCTCGCTCTTGGCTGCATTCGATTCAGCTCGTGGCAGCCAGTCTAAAAAACACTATCTTGGACTTCTCTGCTTGTTTCCCAGGCGAGCAATTGGCAGCATTTTCAGAACCATGTTTCTGTGAATAACTCCTGAACCGTAAGTCCTAGACGCTCGCTCTTGGCTGCATTCGATTCAGCTCGTGGCAGCCAGTCTAAAAAACACTATCTTGGACTTCTCTGCATGTTTCCCAGGCGAGCAATTGTCAGCATGTTCAGAACCATGTTTCTGTGAATAACTCCTGAACCGTAAGTCCTAGACGCTCGCTCTTGGCTGCATTCGATTCAGCTCGTGGCAGCCAGTCTAAAAAACACTATCTTGGACTTCTCTGCATGTTTCCCAGGCGAGCAATTGGCAGCATGTTCAGAACCATGTTTCTGTGAATAACTCCTGAACCGTAAGTCCTAGACGCTCGCTCTTGGCTGCATTCGATTCAGCTCGTGGCAGCCAGTCTAAAAAACACTATCTTGGACTTCTCTGCATGTTCCTAAGGCAAATGTTTCTAAAGCTAATTCTTGAACCGTAAGTCCTAGACGCTCGATCTTGGCGGCATTCGTCTCAGCGCCAGGCAATTAGTATAGGAGCACTGTGTTTGACTTCTCTGGATGTTTCCCAGGCGAGTTATTGACAAGTAAATCCTAGACGCTCGATCTTGGTTATTTTCGCTTTCGCGGCTGGCAGTAAAAGAACCATGTTTCTGTGAATAACTCCTGAACCGTAAGTCCTAGACGCTCGCTCTTGGCTGCATTCGATTCAGCTCGTGGCAGCCAGTCTAAAAAACACTATCTTGGACTTCTCTGCTTGTTTCCCAGGCGAGCAATTGGCAGCATGTTCAGAACCATGTTTCTGTGAATAACTCCTGAACCGTAAGTCCTAGACGCTCGCTCTTGGCTGCATTCGATTCAGCTCGTGGCAGCCAGTCTAAAAAACACTATCTTGGACTTCTCTGCATGTTTCCCAGGCGAGCAATTGGCAGCATGTTCAGAACCATGTTTCTGTGAATAACTCCTGAACCGTAAGTCCTAGACGCTCGCTCTTGGCTGCATTCGATTCAGCTCGTGGCAGCCAGTCTAAAAAACACTATCTTGGACTTCTCTGCATGTTTCCCAGGCGAGCAATTGGCAGCATGTTCAGAACCATGTTTCTGTGAATAACTCCTGAACCGTAAGTCCTAGACGCTCGCTCTTGGCTGCATTCGATTCAGCTCGTGGCAGCCAGTCTAAAAAACACTATCTTGGACTTCTCTGCATGTTCCTAAGGCAAATGTTTCTAAAGCTAATTCTTGAACCGTAAGTCCTAGACGCTCGATCTTGGCGGCATTCGTCTCAGCGCCACGCAATTAGTATAGGAGCACTGTGTTTGACTTCTCTGGATGTTTCCCAGGCGAGTTATTGACAAGTAAATCCTAGACGCTCGATCTTGGTTATTTTCGCTTTCGCGGCTGGCAGTAAAAGAACCATGTTTCTGTGAATAACTCCTGAACCGTAAGTCCTAGACGCTCGCTCTTGGCTGCATTCGATTCAGCTCGTGGCAGCCAGTCTAAAAAACACTATCTTGGACTTCTCTGCATGTTTCCCAGGCGAGCAATTGGCAGCATGTTCAGAACCATGTTTCTGTGAATAACTCCTGAACCGTAAGTCCTAGACGCTCGCTCTTGGCTGCATTCGATTCAGCTCGTGGCAGCCAGTCTAAAAAACACTATCTTGGACTTCTCTGCATGTTTCCCAGGCGAGCAATTGGCAGCATGTTCAGAACCATGTTTCTGTGAATAACTCCTGAACCGTAAGTCCTAGACGCTCGCTCTTGGCTGCATTCGATTCAGCTCGTGGCAGCCAGTCTAAAAAACACTATCTTGGACTTCTCTGCATGTTCCTAAGGCAAATGTTTCTAAAGCTAATTCTTGAACCGTAAGTCCTAGACGCTCGATCTTGGCGGCATTCGTCTCAGCGCCACGCAATTAGTATAGGAGCACTGTGTTTGACTTCTCTGGATGTTTCCCAGGCGAGTTATTGACAAGTAAATCCTAGACGCTCGATCTTGGTTATTTTCGCTTTCGCGGCTGGCAGTAAAAGAACCATGTTTCTGTGAATAACTCCTGAACCGTAAGTCCTAGACGCTCGCTCTTGGCTGCATTCGATTCAGCTCGTGGCAGCCAGTCTAAAAAACACTATCTTGGACTTCTCTGCTTGTTTCCCAGGCGAGCAATTGGCAGCATTTTCAGAACCATGTTTCTGTGAATAACTCCTGAACCGTAAGTCCTAGACGCTCGCTCTTGGCTGCATTCGATTCAGCTCGTGGCAGCCAGTCTAAAAAACACTATCTTGGACTTCTCTGCATGTTTCCCAGGCGAGCAATTGTCAGCATGTTCAGAACCATGTTTCTGTGAATAACTCCTGAACCGTAAGTCCTAGACGCTCGCTCTTGGCTGCATTCGATTCAGCTCGTGGCAGCCAGTCTAAAAAACACTATCTTGGACTTCTCTGCATGTTTCCCAGGCGAGCAATTGGCAGCATGTTCAGAACCATGTTTCTGTGAATAACTCCTGAACCGTAAGTCCTAGACGCTCGCTCTTGGCTGCATTCGATTCAGCTCGTGGCAGCCAGTCTAAAAAACACTATCTTGGACTTCTCTGCATGTTTCCCAGGCGAGAAATTGGCAGCATGTTCAGAACCATGTTTCTGTGAATAACTCCTGAACCGTAAGTCCTAGACGCTCGCTCTTGGCTGCATTCGATTCAGCTCGTGGCAGCCAGTCTAAAAAACACTATCTTGGACTTCTCTGCATGTTTCCCAGGCGAGCAATTGGCAGCATGTTCAGAACCATGTTTCTGTGAATAACTCCTGAACCGTAAGTCCTAGACGCTCGCTCTTGGCTGCATTCGATTCAGCTCGTGGCAGCCAGTCTAAAAAACACTATCTTGGACTTCTCTGCATGTTTCCCAGGCGAGAAATTGGCAGCATGTTCAAAACCATGTTTCTGTGAATAACTCCTGAACCGTAAGTCCTAGACGCTCGATCTTGGCGGCATTCGTCTCAGCGCCTGGCAATTAGTATAGGAGCACTGTGTTTGACTTCTCTGGATGTTTCCCAGGCGAGTTATTGACAAGTAAATCCTAGACGCTCGATCTTGGTTATTTTCGCTTTCGCGGCTGGCAGTAAAAGAACCATGTTTCTGTGAATAACTCCTGAACCGTAAGTCCTAGACGCTCGCTCTTGGCTGCATTCGATTCAGCTCGTGGCAGCCAGTCTAAAAAACACTATCTTGGACTTCTCTGCATGTTTCCCAGGCGAGCAATTGGCAGCATGTTCAGAACCATGTTTCTGTGAATAACTCCTGAACCGTAAGTCCTAGACGCTCGCTCTTGGCTGCATTCGATTCAGCTCGTGGCAGCCAGTCTAAAAAACACTATCTTGGACTTCTCTGCATGTTCCTAAGGCAAATGTTTCTAAAGCTAATTCTTGAACCGTAAGTCCTAGACGCTCGATCTTGGCGGCATTCGTCTCAGCGCCAGGCAATTAGTATAGGAGCACTGTGTTTGACTTCTCTGGATGTTTCCCAGGCGAGTTATTGACAAGTAAATCCTAGACGCTCGATCTTGGTTATTTTCGCTTTCGCGGCTGGCAGTAAAAGAACCATGTTTCTGTGAATAACTCCTGAACCGTAAGTCCTAGACGCTCGCTCTTGGCTGCATTCGATTCAGCTCGTGGCAGCCAGTCTAAAAAACACTATCTTGGACTTCTCTGCTTGTTTCCCAGGCGAGCAATTGGCAGCATGTTCAGAACCATGTTTCTGTGAATAACTCCTGAACCGTAAGTCCTAGACGCTCGCTCTTGGCTGCATTCGATTCAGCTCGTGGCAGCCAGTCTAAAAAACACTATCTTGGACTTCTCTGCATGTTTCCCAGGCGAGCAATTGGCAGCATGTTCAGAACCATGTTTCTGTGAATAACTCCTGAACCGTAAGTCCTAGACGCTCGCTCTTGGCTGCATTCGATTCAGCTCGTGGCAGCCAGTCTAAAAAACACTATCTTGGACTTCTCTGCATGTTTCCCAGGCGAGCAATTGGCAGCATGTTCAGAACCATGTTTCTGTGAATAACTCCTGAACCGTAAGTCCTAGACGCTCGCTCTTGGCTGCATTCGATTCAGCTCGTGGCAGCCAGTCTAAAAAACACTATCTTGGACTTCTCTGCATGTTCCTAAGGCAAATGTTTCTAAAGCTAATTCTTGAACCGTAAGTCCTAGACGCTCGATCTTGGCGGCATTCGTCTCAGCGCCACGCAATTAGTATAGGAGCACTGTGTTTGACTTCTCTGGATGTTTCCCAGGCGAGTTATTGACAAGTAAATCCTAGACGCTCGATCTTGGTTATTTTCGCTTTCGCGGCTGGCAGTAAAAGAACCATGTTTCTGTGAATAACTCCTGAACCGTAAGTCCTAGACGCTCGCTCTTGGCTGCATTCGATTCAGCTCGTGGCAGCCAGTCTAAAAAACACTATCTTGGACTTCTCTGCATGTTTCCCAGGCGAGCAATTGGCAGCATGTTCAGAACCATGTTTCTGTGAATAACTCCTGAACCGTAAGTCCTAGACGCTCGCTCTTGGCTGCATTCGATTCAGCTCGTGGCAGCCAGTCTAAAAAACACTATCTTGGACTTCTCTGCATGTTCCTAAGGCAAATGTTTCTAAAGCTAATTCTTGAACCGTAAGTCCTAGACGCTCGATCTTGGCGGCATTCGTCTCAGCGCCAGGCAATTAGTATAGGAGCACTGTGTTTGACTTCTCTGGATGTTTCCCAGGCGAGTTATTGACAAGTAAATCCTAGACGCTCGATCTTGGTTATTTTCGCTTTCGCGGCTGGCAGTAAAAGAACCATGTTTCTGTGAATAACTCCTGAACCGTAAGTCCTAGACGCTCGCTCTTGGCTGCATTCGATTCAGCTCGTGGCAGCCAGTCTAAAAAACACTATCTTGGACTTCTCTGCTTGTTTCCCAGGCGAGCAATTGGCAGCATGTTCAGAACCATGTTTCTGTGAATAACTCCTGAACCGTAAGTCCTAGACGCTCGCTCTTGGCTGCATTCGATTCAGCTCGTGGCAGCCAGTCTAAAAAACACTATCTTGGACTTCTCTGCATGTTTCCCAGGCGAGCAATTGGCAGCATGTTCAGAACCATGTTTCTGTGAATAACTCCTGAACCGTAAGTCCTAGACGCTCGCTCTTGGCTGCATTCGATTCAGCTCGTGGCAGCCAGTCTAAAAAACACTATCTTGGACTTCTCTGCATGTTTCCCAGGCGAGCAATTGGCAGCATGTTCAGAACCATGTTTCTGTGAATAACTCCTGAACCGTAAGTCCTAGACGCTCGCTCTTGGCTGCATTCGATTCAGCTCGTGGCAGCCAGTCTAAAAAACACTATCTTGGACTTCTCTGCATGTTCCTAAGGCAAATGTTTCTAAAGCTAATTCTTGAACCGTAAGTCCTAGACGCTCGATCTTGGCGGCATTCGTCTCAGCGCCACGCAATTAGTATAGGAGCACTGTGTTTGACTTCTCTGGATGTTTCCCAGGCGAGTTATTGACAAGTAAATCCTAGACGCTCGATCTTGGTTATTTTCGCTTTCGCGGCTGGCAGTAAAAGAACCATGTTTCTGTGAATAACTCCTGAACCGTAAGTCCTAGACGCTCGCTCTTGGCTGCATTCGATTCAGCTCGTGGCAGCCAGTCTAAAAAACACTATCTTGGACTTCTCTGCATGTTTCCCAGGCGAGCAATTGGCAGCATGTTCAGAACCATGTTTCTGTGAATAACTCCTGAACCGTAAGTCCTAGACGCTCGCTCTTGGCTGCATTCGATTCAGCTCGTGGCAGCCAGTCTAAAAAACACTATCTTGGACTTCTCTGCATGTTTCCCAGGCGAGCAATTGGCAGCATGTTCAGAACCATGTTTCTGTGAATAACTCCTGAACCGTAAGTCCTAGACGCTCGCTCTTGGCTGCATTCGATTCAGCTCGTGGCAGCCAGTCTAAAAAACACTATCTTGGACTTCTCTGC
>NW_027462196.1:0-40040 GCF_050947455.1 Rhinoderma darwinii
CGAAAGCGAAAATAACCAAGATCGAGCGTCTAGGATTTACTTGTCAATAGCTCGCCTGGGAAACATCCAGAGAAGTCAAAGACAGTGCTTCTATACTAATTGCCAGGCGCTGAGATGAATGCCGCCAAGATCTAGCGTCTATGACTTACGGTTCAAGAATTAGCCTCAGAAACAGTGGGAAATAGTGCTTCTATACTTATTGCCAGGCGCTGAGACGAATGCCGCCAAGATCGAGCGTCTATGACTTACGGTTCAAGAATTAGCCTCAGAAACAGTAGTTCTGAACATGCTGCCAATAGCTCGCCTGGGAAACATCCAGAGAAGTCCAAGATAGTGTTTTTTAGACGGGCTGCCACGAGCTGAAACGAATGCAGCCAAGAGCGAGCGTCTGTGACTTACGGTTCAAGAGTTATTCACAGAAACATGGTTCTGAACTTTGCTGCCAGCCGCGAAAGCGAAAATAACCAAGATCGAGCGTCTAGGATTTACTTGTCAATAGCTCGCCTGGGAAACATCCAGAGAAGTCAAAGACAGTGCTTCTATACTAATTGCCAGGCGCTGAGACGAATGCCGCCAAGATCTAGCGTCTATGACTTACGGTTCAAGAATTAGCCTCAGAAACAGTGGGAAACAGTGCTTCTATACTAATTGCCAGGTGCTGAGACGAATGGCGCCAAGATCGAGCGTCTAAGACTTACGGTTCAAGAATTAGCCTCAGAAACAGTGGTTCTGAACATGCTGCCAATAGCTCGCCTGGAAAACATCAGGAGAAGTCAAAGACAGTGCTTCTATACTAATTGCCAGGCGCTGAGATGAATGCCGCCAAGATCTAGCGTCTATGACTTACGGTTCAAGAATTAGCCTCAGAAACAGTGGGAAACAGTGCTTCTATACTAATTGCCAGGCGCTGAGACGAATGCCGCCAAGATCGAGCGTCTATGACTTACGGTTCAAGAATTAGCCTCGGAAACAGTGGTTCTGAACATGCTGCCAATAGCTCGCCTGGGAAACATCCAGAGAAGTCCAAGATAGTGTTTTTTAGACGGGCTGCCACGAGCTTTAACGAATGCAGCCAAGAGCGAGGGTCTGTGACTTACGGTTCAAGAGTTATTCACAGAAACATGGTTCTGAACTTTGCTGCCAGCCGCGAAAGCGAAAATAACCAAGATCGAGCGTCTAGGATTTACTTGTCAATAGCTCGCCTGGGAAACATCCAGAGAAGTCAAAGACAGTGCTTCTATACTAATTGCCAGGCGCTGAGATGAATGCCGCCAAGATCTAGCGTCTATGACTTACGGTTCAAGAATTAGCCTCAGAAACAGTGGGAAATAGTGCTTCTATACTTATTGCCAGGCGCTGAGACGAATGCCGCCAAGATCGAGCGTCTATGACTTACGGTTCAAGAATTAGCCTCAGAAACAGTAGTTCTGAACATGCTGCCAATAGCTCGCCTGGGAAACATCCAGAGAAGTCCAAGATAGTGTTTTTTAGACGGGCTGCCACGAGCTGAAACGAATGCAGCCAAGAGCGAGCGTCTGTGACTTACGGTTCAAGAGTTATTCACAGAAACATGGTTCTGAACTTTGCTGCCAGCCGCGAAAGCGAAAATAACCAAGATCGAGCGTCTAGGATTTACTTGTCAATAGCTCGCCTGGGAAACATCCAGAGAAGTCAAAGACAGTGCTTCTATACTAATTGCCAGGCGCTGAGACGAATGCCGCCAAGATCTAGCGTCTATGACTTACGGTTCAAGAATTAGCCTCAGAAACAGTGGGAAACAGTGCTTCTATACTAATTGCCAGGCGCTGAGACGAATGCCGCCAAGATCGAGCGTCTATGACTTACGGTTCAAGAATTAGCCTCAGAAACAGTGGTTCTGAACATGCTGCCAATAGCTCGCCTGGGAAACATCCAGAGAAGTCCAAGATAGTGTTTTTTAGACGGGCTGCCACGAGCTGAAACGAATGCAGCCAAGAGCGAGCGTCTGTGACTTACGGTTCAAGAGTTATTCACAGAAACATGGTTCTGAACTTTGCTGCCAGCCGCGAAAGCGAAAATAACCAAGATCGAGCGTCTAGGATTTACTTGTCAATAGCTCGCCTGGGAAACATCCAGAGAAGTCAAAGACAGTGCTTCTATACTAATTGCCAGGCGCTGAGACGAATGCCGCCAAGATCTAGCGTCTATGACTTACGGTTCAAGAATTAGCCTCAGAAACAGTGGGAAACAGTGCTTCTATACTAATTGCCAGGCGCTGAGACGAATGCCGCCAAGATCGAGCGTCTAAGACTTACGGTTCAAGAATTAGCCTCAGAAACAGTGGTTCTGAACATGCTGCCAATAGCTCGCCTGGGAAACATCCAGAGAAGTCCAAGATAGTGTTTTTTAGACGGGCTGCCACGAGCTGAAACGAATGCAGCCAAGAGCGAGCGTCTGTGACTTACGGTTCAAGAGTTATTCACAGAAACATGGTTCTGAACTTTGCTGCCAGCCGCGAAAGCGAAAATAACCAAGATCGAGCGTCTAGGATTTACTTGTCAATAGCTCGCCTGGGAAACATCCAGAGAAGTCAAAGACAG
Source organism: Rhinoderma darwinii (assembly GCF_050947455.1). Taxonomy (NCBI): domain Eukaryota; kingdom Metazoa; phylum Chordata; class Amphibia; order Anura; family Rhinodermatidae; genus Rhinoderma; species Rhinoderma darwinii. The sequence goes on from NW_027462196.1 coordinate 2,580, forward strand.
TGCTTCTATACTAATTGCCAGGCGCTGAGACGAATGCCGCCAAGATCTAGCGTCTATGACTTACGGTTCAAGAATTAGCCTCAGAAACAGTGGGAAACAGTGCTTCTATACTAATTGCCAGGCGCTGAGACGAATGGCGCCAAGATCGAGCGTCTAAGACTTACGGTTCAAGAATTAGCCTCAGAAACAGTGGTTCTGAACATGCTGCCAATAGCTCGCCTGGGAAACATCCAGAGAAGTCCAAGATAGTGTTTTTTAGACGGGCTGCCACGAGCTGAAACGAATGCAGCCAAGAGCGAGCGTCTGTGACTTACGGTTCAAGAGTTATTCACAGAAACATGGTTCTGAACTTTGCTGCCAGCCGCGAAAGCGAAAATAACCAAGATCGAGCGTCTAGGATTTACTTGTCAATAGCTCGCCTGGGAAACATCCAGAGAAGTCAAAGACAGTGCTTCTATACTAATTGCCAGGCGCTGAGACGAATGCCGCCAAGATCGAGCGTCTATGACTTACGGTTCAAGAATTAGCCTCAGAAACAGTGGTTCTGAACATGCTGCCAATAGCTCGCCTGGGAAACATCCAGACAAGTCCAAGATAGTGTTTTTTAGACGGGCTGCCACGAGCTGAAACGAATGCAGCCAAGAGCGAGCGTCTGTGACTTACGGTTCAAGAGTTATTCACAGAAACATGGTTCTGAACTTTGCTGCCAGCCGCGAAAGCGAAAATAACCAAGATCGAGCGTCTAGGATTTACTTGTCAATAGCTCGCCTGGGAAACATCCAGAGAAGTCAAAGACAGTGCTTCTATACTAATTGCCAGACGCTGAGACGAATGCCGCCAAGATCTAGCGTCTATGACTTACGGTTCAAGAATTAGCCTCAGAAACAGTGGGAAACAGTGCTTCTATACTAATTGCCAGGCGCTGAGACGAATGGCGCCAAGATCGAGCGTCTAAGACTTACGGTTCAAGAATTAGCCTCAGAAACAGTGGTTCTGAACATGCTGCCAATAGCTCGCCTGGGAAACATCCAGAGAAGTCCAAGATAGTGTTTTTTAGACGGGCTGCCACGAGCTGAAACGAATGCAGCCAAGAGCGAGCGTCTGTGACTTACGGTTCAAGAGTTATTCACAGAAACATGGTTCTGAACTTTGCTGCCAGCCGCGAAAGCGAAAATAACCAAGATCGAGCGTCTAGGATTTACTTGTCAATAGCTCGCCTGGGAAACATCCAGAGAAGTCAAAGACAGTGCTTCTATACTAATTGCCAGGCGCTGAGATGAATGCCGCCAAGATCTAGCGTCTATGACTTACGGTTCAAGAATTAGCCTCAGAAACAGTGGGAAACAGTGCTTCTATACTAATTGCCAGGCGCTGAGACGAATGCCGCCAAGATCTAGCGTCTATGACTTACGGTTCAAGAATTAGCCTCAGAAACAGTGGGAAACAGTGCTTCTATACTAATTGCCAGGCGCTGAGACGAATGGCGCCAAGATCGAGCGTCTAAGACTTACGGTTCAAGAATTAGCCTCAGAAACAGTGGTTCTGAACATGCTGCCAATAGCTCGCCTGGGAAAGATCCAGAGAAGTCCAAGATAGTATTTTTTAGACGGGCTGCCACGAGCTGAAACGAATGCAGCCAAGAGCGAGCGTCTGTGACTTACGGTTCAAGAGTTATTCACAGAAACATGGTTCTGAACTTTGCTGCCAGCCGCGAAAGCGAAAATAACCAAGATCGAGCGTCTAGGATTTACTTGCCAATAGCTCGCCTGGGAAACATCCAGAGAAGTCAAAGACAGTGCTTCCATACTAATTGCCAGGCGCTGAGACGAATGCCGCGAAGATCTAGCGTCTATGACTTACGGTTCAAGAATTAGCCTCAGAAACAGTGGGAAACAGTGCTTCTATACTAATTGCCAGGCGCTGAGACGAATGCCGCCAAGATCGAGCGTCTATGACTTACGGTTCAAGAATTAGCCTCAGAAACAGTGGTTCTGAACATGCTGCCAATTGCTCGCCTGGGAAACATCCAGAGAAGGCCAAGATAGTGTTTTTTAGACGGGCTGCCACGAGCTGAAACGAATGCAGCCAAGAGCGAGCGTCTGTGACTTACGGTTCAAGAGTTATTCACAGAAACATGGTTCTGAACTTTGCTGCCAGCCGCGAAAGCGAAAATAACCAAGATCGAGCGTCTAGGATTTACTTGTCAATAGCTCGCCTGGGAAACATCCAGAGAAGTCAAAGACAGTGCTTCTATACTAATTGCCAGGCGCTGAGATGAATGCCGCCAAGATCTAGCGTCTATGACTTACGGTTCAAGAATTAGCCTCAGAAACAGTGGGAAACAGTGCTTCTATACTAATTGCCAGGCGCTGAGACGAATGGCTCCAAGATCGAGCGTCTAAGACTTACGGTTCAAGAATTAGCCTCAGAAACAGTGGGAAACAGTGCTTCTATACTAATTGCCAGGTGCTGAGACGAATGGCGCCAAGATCGAGCGTCTAAGACTTACGGTTCAAGAATTAGCCTCAGAAACAGTGGGAAACAGTGCTTCTATACTAATTGCCAGGCGCTGAGACGAATGCCGCCAAGATCGAGCGTCTATGACTTACGGTTCAAGAATTAGCCTCGGAAACAGTGGTTCTGAACATGCTGCCAATAGCTCGCCTGGAAAACATCAGGAGAAGTCAAAGACAGTGCTTCTATACTAATTGCCAGGCGCTGAGACGAATGGCGCCAAGATCGAGCGTCTAAGACTTACGGTTCAAGAATTAGCCTCAGAAACAGTGGGAAACAGTGCTTCTATACTAATTGCCAGGCGCTGAGACGAATGCCGCCAAGATCGAGCGTCTATGACTTACGGTTCAAGAATTAGCCTCAGAAACAGTGGTTCTGAACATGCTGCCAATTGCTCGCCTGGGAAACATCCAGAGAAGGCCAAGATAGTGTTTTTTAGACGCGCTGCCACGAGCTGAAACGAATGCAGCCAAGAGCGAGCGTCTGTGACTTACGGTTCAAGAGTTATTCACAGAAACATGGTTCTGAACTTTGCTGCCAGCCGCGAAAGCGAAAATAACCAAGATCGAGCGTCTAGGATTTACTTGTCAATAGCTCGCCTGGGAAACATCCAGAGAATTCAAAGACAGTGCTTCTATACTAATTGCCAGGCGCTGAGACGAATGCCGCCAAGATCGAGCGTCTATGACTTACGGTTCAAGAATTAGCCTCAGAAACAGTGGTTCTGAACATGCTGCCAATAGCTCGCCTGGGAAACATCCAGACAAGTCCAAGATAGTGTTTTTTAGACGGGCTGCCACGAGCTGAAACGAATGCAGCCAAGAGCGAGCGTCTGTGACTTACGGTTCAAGAGTTATTCACAGAAACATGGTTCTGAACTTTGCTGCCAGCCGCGAAAGCGAAAATAACCAAGATCGAGCGTCTAGGATTTACTTGTCAATAGCTCGCCTGGGAAACATCCAGAGAAGTCAAAGACAGTGCTTCTATACTAATTGCCAGACGCTGAGACGAATGCCGCCAAGATCTAGCGTCTATGACTTACGGTTCAAGAATTAGCCTCAGAAACAGTGGGAAACAGTGCTTCTATACTAATTGCCAGGCGCTGAGACGAATGGCGCCAAGATCGAGCGTCTAAGACTTACGGTTCAAGAATTAGCCTCAGAAACAGTGGTTCTGAACATGCTGCCAATAGCTCGCCTGGGAAACATCCAGAGAAGTCCAAGATAGTGTTTTTTAGACGGGCTGCCACGAGCTGAAACGAATGCAGCCAAGAGCGAGCGTCTGTGACTTACGGTTCAAGAGTTATTCACAAAAACATGGTTCTGAACTTTGCTGCCAGCCGCGAAAGCGAAAATAACCAAGATCGAGCGTCTAGGATTTACTTGTCAATAGCTCGCCTGGGAAACATCCAGAGAAGTCAAAGACAGTGCTTCTATACTAATTGCCAGGCGCTGAGACGAATGCCGCCAAGATCTAGCGTCTATGACTTACGGTTCAAGAATTAGCCTCAGAAACAGTGGGAAACAGTGCTTCTATACTAATTGCCAGGCGCTGAGACGAATGGCGCCAAGATCGAGCGTCTAAGACTTACGGTTCAAGAATTAGCCTCAGAAACAGTGGTTCTGAACATGCTGCCAATAGCTCGCCTGGGAAACATCCAGAGAAGTCCAAGATAGTGTTTTTTAGACGGGCTGCCACGAGCTGAAACGAATGCAGCCAAGAGCGAGCGTCTGTGACTTACGGTTCAAGAGTTATTCACAGAAACATGGTTCTGAACTTTGCTGCCAGCCGCGAAAGCGAAAATAACCAAGATCGAGCGTCTAGGATTTACTTGTCAATAGCTCGCCTGGGAAACATCCAGAGAAGTCAAAGACAGTGCTTCTATACTAATTGCCAGGCGCTGAGACGAATGCCGCCAAGATCGAGCGTCTATGACTTACGGTTCAAGAATTAGCCTCAGAAACAGTGGTTCTGAACATGCTGCCAATAGCTCGCCTGGGAAACATCCAGACAAGTCCAAGATAGTGTTTTTTAGACGGGCTGCCACGAGCTGAAACGAATGCAGCCAAGAGCGAGCGTCTGTGACTTACGGTTCAAGAGTTATTCACAGAAACATGGTTCTGAACTTTGCTGCCAGCCGCGAAAGCGAAAATAACCAAGATCGAGCGTCTAGGATTTACTTGTCAATAGCTCGCCTGGGAAACATCCAGAGAAGTCAAAGACAGTGCTTCTATACTAATTGCCAGACGCTGAGACGAATGCCGCCAAGATCTAGCGTCTATGACTTACGGTTCAAGAATTAGCCTCAGAAACAGTGGGAAACAGTGCTTCTATACTAATTGCCAGGCGCTGAGACGAATGGCGCCAAGATCGAGCGTCTAAGACTTACGGTTCAAGAATTAGCCTCAGAAACAGTGGTTCTGAACATGCTGCCAATAGCTCGCCTGGGAAACATCCAGAGAAGTCCAAGATAGTGTTTTTTAGACGGGCTGCCACGAGCTGAAACGAATGCAGCCAAGAGCGAGCGTCTGTGACTTACGGTTCAAGAGTTATTCACAGAAACATGGTTCTGAACTTTGCTGCCAGCCGCGAAAGCGAAAATAACCAAGATCGAGCGTCTAGGATTTACTTGTCAATAGCTCGCCTGGGAAACATCCAGAGAAGTCAAAGACAGTGCTTCTATACTAATTGCCAGGCGCTGAGACGAATGCCGCCAAGATCGAGCGTCTATGACTTACGGTTCAAGAATTAGCCTCAGAAACAGTGGTTCTGAACATGCTGCCAATAGCTCGCCTGGGAAACATCCAGACAAGTCCAAGATAGTGTTTTTTAGACGGGCTGCCACGAGCTGAAACGAATGCAGCCAAGAGCGAGCGTCTGTGACTTACGGTTCAAGAGTTATTCACAGAAACATGGTTCTGAACTTTGCTGCCAGCCGCGAAAGCGAAAATAACCAAGATCGAGCGTCTAGGATTTACTTGTCAATAGCTCGCCTGGGAAACATCCAGAGAAGTCAAAGACAGTGCTTCTATACTAATTGCCAGGCGCTGAGACGAATGCCGCCAAGATCTAGCGTCTATGACTTACGGTTCAAGAATTAGCCTCAGAAACAGTGGGAAACAGTGCTTCTATACTAATTGCCAGGCGCTGAGACGAATGCCGCCAAGATCGAGCGTCTAAGACTTACGGTTCAAGAATTAGCCTCAGAAACAGTGGTTCTGAACATGCTGCCAATAGCTCGCCTGGGAAACATCCAGAGAAGTCCAAGATAGTGTTTTTTAGACGGGCTGCCACGAGCTGAAACGAATGCAGCCAAGAGCGAGCGTCTGTGACTTACGGTTCAAGAGTTATTCACAGAAACATGGTTCTGAACTTTGCTGCCAGCCGCGAAAGCGAAAATAACCAAGATCGAGCGTCTAGGATTTACTTGTCAATAGCTCGCCTGGGAAACATCCAGAGAAGTCAAAGACAGTGCTTCTATACTAATTGCCAGGCGCTGAGACGAATGCCGCCAAGATCTAGCGTCTATGACTTACGGTTCAAGAATTAGCCTCAGAAACAGTGGGAAACAGTGCTTCTATACTAATTGCCAGGCGCTGAGACGAATGGCGCCAAGATCGAGCGTCTAAGACTTACGGTTCAAGAATTAGCCTCAGAAACAGTGGTTCTGAACATGCTGCCAATAGCTCGCCTGGGAAACATCCAGAGAAGTCCAAGATAGTGTTTTTTAGACGGGCTGCCACGAGCTGAAACGAATGCAGCCAAGATCGAGCGTCTGTGACTTACGGTTCAAGAGTTATTCACAGAAACATGGTTCTGAACTTTGCTGCCAGCCGCGAAAGCGAAAATAACCAAGATCGAGCGTCTAGGATTTACTTGTCAATAGCTCGCCTGGGAAACATCCAGAGAAGTCAAAGACAGTGCTTCTATACTAATTGCCAGGCGCTGAGACGAATGCCGCCAAGATCGAGCGTCTATGACTTACGGTTCAAGAATTAGCCTCAGAAACAGTGGTTCTGAACATGCTGCCAATAGCTCGCCTGGGAAACATCCAGACAAGTCCAAGATAGTGTTTTTTAGACGGGCTGCCACGAGCTGAAACGAATGCAGCCAAGAGCGAGCGTCTGTGACTTACGGTTCAAGAGTTATTCACAGAAACATGGTTCTGAACTTTGCTGCCAGCCGCGAAAGCGAAAATAACCAAGATCGAGCGTCTAGGATTTACTTGTCAATAGCTCGCCTGGGAAACATCCAGAGAAGTCAAAGACAGTGCTTCTATACTAATTGCCAGACGCTGAGACGAATGCCGCCAAGATCTAGCGTCTATGACTTACGGTTCAAGAATTAGCCTCAGAAACAGTGGGAAACAGTGCTTCTATACTAATTGCCAGGCGCTGAGACGAATGGCGCCAAGATCGAGCGTCTAAGACTTACGGTTCAAGAATTAGCCTCAGAAACAGTGGTTCTGAACATGCTGCCAATAGCTCGCCTGGGAAACATCCAGAGAAGTCCAAGATAGTGTTTTTTAGACGGGCTGCCACGAGCTGAAACGAATGCAGCCAAGAGCGAGCGTCTGTGACTTACGGTTCAAGAGTTATTCACAGAAACATGGTTCTGAACTTTGCTGCCAGCCGCGAAAGCGAAAATAACCAAGATCGAGCGTCTAGGATTTACTTGTCAATAGCTCGCCTGGGAAACATCCAGAGAAGTCAAAGACAGTGCTTCTATACTAATTGCCAGGCGCTGAGACGAATGCCGCCAAGATCGAGCGTCTATGACTTACGGTTCAAGAATTAGCCTCAGAAACAGTGGTTCTGAACATGCTGCCAATAGCTCGCCTGGGAAACATCCAGACAAGTCCAAGATAGTGTTTTTTAGACGGGCTGCCACGAGCTGAAACGAATGCAGCCAAGAGCGAGCGTCTGTGACTTACGGTTCAAGAGTTATTCACAGAAACATGGTTCTGAACTTTGCTGCCAGCCGCGAAAGCGAAAATAACCAAGATCGAGCGTCTAGGATTTACTTGTCAATAGCTCGCCTGGGAAACATCCAGAGAAGTCAAAGACAGTGCTTCTATACTAATTGCCAGGCGCTGAGACGAATGCCGCCAAGATCTAGCGTCTATGACTTACGGTTCAAGAATTAGCCTCAGAAACAGTGGGAAACAGTGCTTCTATACTAATTGCCAGGCGCTGAGACGAATGCCGCCAAGATCGAGCGTCTAAGACTTACGGTTCAAGAATTAGCCTCAGAAACAGTGGTTCTGAACATGCTGCCAATAGCTCGCCTGGGAAACATCCAGAGAAGTCCAAGATAGTGTTTTTTAGACGGGCTGCCACGAGCTGAAACGAATGCAGCCAAGAGCGAGCGTCTGTGACTTACGGTTCAAGAGTTATTCACAGAAACATGGTTCTGAACTTTGCTGCCAGCCGCGAAAGCGAAAATAACCAAGATCGAGCGTCTAGGATTTACTTGTCAATAGCTCGCCTGGGAAACATCCAGAGAAGTCAAAGACAGTGCTTCTATACTAATTGCCAGGCGCTGAGACGAATGCCGCCAAGATCTAGCGTCTATGACTTACGGTTCAAGAATTAGCCTCAGAAACAGTGGGAAACAGTGCTTCTATACTAATTGCCAGGCGCTGAGACGAATGGCGCCAAGATCGAGCGTCTAAGACTTACGGTTCAAGAATTAGCCTCAGAAACAGTGGTTCTGAACATGCTGCCAATAGCTCGCCTGGGAAACATCCAGAGAAGTCCAAGATAGTGTTTTTTAGACGGGCTGCCACGAGCTGAAACGAATGCAGCCAAGAGCGAGCGTCTGTGACTTACGGTTCAAGAGTTATTCACAGAAACATGGTTCTGAACTTTGCTGCCAGCCGCGAAAGCGAAAATAACCAAGATCGAGCGTCTAGGATTTACTTGTCAATAGCTCGCCTGGGAAACATCCAGAGAAGTCAAAGACAGTGCTTCTATACTAATTGCCAGGCGCTGAGACGAATGCCGCCAAGATCGAGCGTCTATGACTTACGGTTCAAGAATTAGCCTCAGAAACAGTGGTTCTGAACATGCTGCCAATAGCTCGCCTGGGAAACATCCAGACAAGTCCAAGATAGTGTTTTTTAGACGGGCTGCCACGAGCTGAAACGAATGCAGCCAAGAGCGAGCGTCTGTGACTTACGGTTCAAGAGTTATTCACAGAAACATGGTTCTGAACTTTGCTGCCAGCCGCGAAAGCGAAAATAACCAAGATCGAGCGTCTAGGATTTACTTGTCAATAGCTCGCCTGGGAAACATCCAGAGAAGTCAAAGACAGTGCTTCTATACTAATTGCCAGGCGCTGAGATGAATGCCGCCAAGATCTAGCGTCTATGACTTACGGTTCAAGAATTAGCCTCAGAAACAGTGGGAAACAGTGCTTCTATACTAATTGCCAGGCGCTGAGACGAATGGCGCCAAGATCGAGCGTCTAAGACTTACGGTTCAAGAATTAGCCTCAGAAACAGTGGTTCTGAACATGCTGCCAATAGCTCGCCTGGGAAAGATCCAGAGAAGTCCAAGATAGTATTTTTTAGACGGGCTGCCACGAGCTGAAACGAATGCAGCCAAGAGCGAGCGTCTGTGACTTACGGTTCAAGAGTTATTCACAGAAACATGGTTCTGAACTTTGCTGCCAGCCGCGAAAGCGAAAATAACCAAGATCGAGCGTCTAGGATTTACTTGTCAATAGCTCGCCTGGGAAACATCCAGAGAAGTCAAAGACAGTGCTTCCATACTAATTGCCAGGCGCTGAGACGAATGCCGCGAAGATCTAGCGTCTATGACTTACGGTTCAAGAATTAGCCTCAGAAACAGTGGGAAACAGTGCTTCTATACTAATTGCCAGGCGCTGAGACGAATGCCGCCAAGATCGAGCGTCTATGACTTACGGTTCAAGAATTAGCCTCAGAAACAGTGGTTCTGAACATGCTGCCAATTGCTCGCCTGGGAAACATCCAGAGAAGGCCAAGATAGTGTTTTTTAGACGCGCTGCCACGAGCTGAAACGAATGCAGCCAAGAGCGAGCGTCTGTGACTTACGGTTCAAGAGTTATTCACAGAAACATGGTTCTGAACTTTGCTGCCAGCCGCGAAAGCGAAAATAACCAAGATCGAGCGTCTAGGATTTACTTGTCAATAGCTCGCCTGGGAAACATCCAGAGAAGTCAAAGACAGTGCTTCTATACTAATTGCCAGGCGCTGAGACGAATGCCGCCAAGATCGAGCGTCTATGACTTACGGTTCAAGAATTAGCCTCAGAAACAGTGGTTCTGAACATGCTGCCAATAGCTCGCCTGGGAAACATCCAGACAAGTCCAAGATAGTGTTTTTTAGACGGGCTGCCACGAGCTGAAACGAATGCAGCCAAGAGCGAGCGTCTGTGACTTACGGTTCAAGAGTTATTCACAGAAACATGGTTCTGAACTTTGCTGCCAGCCGCGAAAGCGAAAATAACCAAGATCGAGCGTCTAGGATTTACTTGTCAATAGCTCGCCTGGGAAACATCCAGAGAAGTCAAAGACAGTGCTTCTATACTAATTGCCAGACGCTGAGACGAATGGCGCCAAGATCGAGCGTCTAAGACTTACGGTTCAAGAATTAGCCTCAGAAACAGTGGTTCTGAACATGCTGCCAATAGCTCGCCTGGGAAACATCCAGACAAGTCCAAGATAGTGTTTTTTAGACGGGCTGCCACGAGCTGAAACGAATGCAGCCAAGAGCGAGCGTCTGTGACTTACGGTTCAAGAGTTATTCACAGAAACATGGTTCTGAACTTTGCTGCCAGCCGCGAAAGCGAAAATAACCAAGATCGAGCGTCTAGGATTTACTTGTCAATAGCTCGCCTGGGAAACATCCAGAGAAGTCAAAGACAGTGCTTCTATACTAATTGCCAGGCGCTGAGACGAATGCCGCCAAGATCTAGCGTCTATGACTTACGGTTCAAGAATTAGCCTCAGAAACAGTGGGAAACAGTGCTTCTATACTAATTGCCAGGCGCTGAGACGAATGGCGCCAAGATCGAGCGTCTAAGACTTACGGTTCAAGAATTAGCCTCAGAAACAGTGGTTCTGAACATGCTGCCAATAGCTCGCCTGGGAAACATCCAGAGAAGTCCAAGATAGTGTTTTTTAGACGGGCTGCCACGAGCTGAAACGAATGCAGCCAAGAGCGAGCGTCTGTGACTTACGGTTCAAGAGTTATTCACAGAAACATGGTTCTGAACTTTGCTGCCAGCCGCGAAAGCGAAAATAACAAAGATCGAGCGTCTAGGATTTACTTGTCAATAGCTCGCCTGGGAAACATCCAGAGAAGTCAAAGACAGTGCTTCTATACTAATTGCCAGGCGCTGAGACGAATGCCGCCAAGATCGAGCGTCTATGACTTACGGTTCAAGAATTAGCCTCAGAAACAGTGGTTCTGAACATGCTGCCAATAGCTCGCCTGGGAAACATCCAGACAAGTCCAAGATAGTGTTTTTTAGACGGGCTGCCACGAGCTGAAACGAATGCAGCCAAGAGCGAGCGTCTGTGACTTACGGTTCAAGAGTTATTCACAGAAACATGGTTCTGAACTTTGCTGCCAGCCGCGAAAGCGAAAATAACCAAGATCGAGCGTCTAGGATTTACTTGTCAATAGCTCGCCTGGGAAACATCCAGAGAAGTCAAAGACAGTGCTTCTATACTAATTGCCAGACGCTGAGACGAATGCCGCCAAGATCTAGCGTCTATGACTTACGGTTCAAGAATTAGCCTCAGAAACAGTGGGAAACAGTGCTTCTATACTAATTGCCAGGCGCTGAGACGAATGGCGCCAAGATCGAGCGTCTAAGACTTACGGTTCAAGAATTAGCCTCAGAAACAGTGGTTCTGAACATGCTGCCAATAGCTCGCCTGGGAAACATCCAGAGAAGTCCAAGATAGTGTTTTTTAGACGGGCTGCCACGAGCTGAAACGAATGCAGCCAAGAGCGAGCGTCTGTGACTTACGGTTCAAGAGTTATTCACAGAAACATGGTTCTGAACTTTGCTGCCAGCCGCGAAAGCGAAAATAACCAAGATCGAGCGTCTAGGATTTACTTGTCAATAGCTCGCCTGGGAAACATCCAGAGAAGTCAAAGACAGTGCTTCTATACTAATTGCCAGGCGCTGAGATGAATGCCGCCAAGATCTAGCGTCTATGACTTACGGTTCAAGAATTAGCCTCAGAAACAGTGGGAAACAGTGCTTCTATACTAATTGCCAGGTGCTGAGACGAATGGCGCCAAGATCGAGCGTCTAAGACTTACGGTTCAAGAATTAGCCTCAGAAACAGTGGTTCTGAACATGCTGCCAATAGCTCGCCTGGAAAACATCTAGAGAAGTCAAAGACAGTGCTTCTATACTAATTGCCAGGCGCTGAGATGAATGCCGCCAAGATCTAGCGTCTATGACTTACGGTTCAAGAATTAGCCTCAGAAACAGTGGGAAACAGTGCTTCTATACTAATTGCCAGGCGCTGAGACGAATGCCGCCAAGATCGAGCATCTATGACTTACGGTTCAAGAATTAGCCTCGGAAACAGTGGTTCTGAACATGCTGCCAATAGCTCGCCTGGGAAACATCCAGAGAAGTCCAAGATAGTGTTTTTTAGACGGGCTGCCACGAGCTGAAACGAATGCAGCCAAGAGCGAGCGTCTGTGACTTACGGTTCAAGAGTTATTCACAGAAACATGGTTCTGAACTTTGCTGCCAGCCGCGAAAGCGAAAATAACCAAGATCGAGCGTCTAGGATTTACTTGTCAATAGCTCGCCTGGGAAACATCCAGAGAAGTCAAAGACAGTGCTTCTATACTAATTGCCAGGCGCTGAGACGAATGCCGCCAAGATCTAGCGTCTATGACTTACGGTTCAAGAATTAGCCTCAGAAACAGTGGGAAACAGTGCTTCTATACTAATTGCCAGGCGCTGAGACGAATGGCGCCAAGATCGAGCGTCTAAGACTTACGGTTCAAGAATTAGCCTCAGAAACAGTGGTTCTGAACATGCTGCCAATAGCTCGCCTGGGAAACATCCAGAGAAGTCCAAGATAGTGTTTTTTAGACGGGCTGCCACGAGCTGAAACGAATGCAGCCAAGAGCGAGCGTCTGTGACTTACGGTTCAAGAGGTATTCACAGAAACATGGTTCTGAACTTTGCTGCCAGCCGCGAAAGCGAAAATAACCAAGATCGAGCGTCTAGGATTTACTTGTCAATAGCTCGCCTGGGAAACATCCAGAGAAGTCAAAGACAGTGCTTCTATACTAATTGCCAGGCGCTGAGACGAATGCCGCCAAGATCGAGCGTCTATGACTTACGGTTCAAGAATTAGCCTCAGAAACAGTGGTTCTGAACATGCTGCCAATAGCTCGCCTGGGAAACATCCAGACAAGTCCAAGATAGTGTTTTTTAGACGGGCTGCCACGAGCTGAAACGAATGCAGCCAAGAGCGAGCGTCTGTGACTTACGGTTCAAGAGTTATTCACAGAAACATGGTTCTGAACTTTGCTGCCAGCCGCGAAAGCGAAAATAACCAAGATCGAGCGTCTAGGATTTACTTGTCAATAGCTCGCCTGGGAAACATCCAGAGAAGTCAAAGACAGTGCTTCCATACTAATTGCCAGGCGCTGAGACGAATGCCGCGAAGATCTAGCGTCTATGACTTACGGTTCAAGAATTAGCCTCAGAAACAGTGGGAAACAGTGCTTCTATACTAATTGCCAGGCGCTGAGACGAATGCCGCCAAGATCGAGCGTCTATGACTTACGGTTCAAGAATTAGCCTCAGAAACAGTGGTTCTGAACATGCTGCCAATTGCTCGCCTGGGAAACTTCCATTGAAGGCCAAGATAGTGTTTTTTAGACGGGCTGCCACGAGCTGAAACGAATGCAGCCAAGAGCGAGCGTCTGTGACTTACGGTTCAAGAGTTATTCACAGAAACATGGTTCTGAACTTTGCTGCCAGCCGCGAAAGCGAAAATAACCAAGATCGAGCGTCTAGGATTTACTTGTCAATAGCTCGCCTGGGAAACATCCAGAGAAGTCAAAGACAGTGCTTCTATACTAATTGCCAGGCGCTGAGATGAATGCCGCCAAGATCTAGCGTCTATGACTTACGGTTCAAGAATTAGCCTCAGAAACAGTGGGAAACAGTGCTTCTATACTAATTGCCAGGCGCTGAGACGAATGCCGCCAAGATCGAGCGTCTATGACTTACGGTTCAAGAATTAGCCTCAGAAACAGTGGTTCTGAACATGCTGCCAATTGCTCGCCTGGGAAACATCCAGAGAAGTCCAAGATAGTGTTTTTTAGACGGGCTGCCACGAGCTGAAACGAATGCAGCCAAGAGCGAGCGTCTGTGACTTACGGTTCAAGAGTTATTCACAGAAACATGGTTCTGAACTTTGCTGCCAGCCGCGAAAGCGAAAATAACCAAGATCGAGCGTCTAGGATTTACTTGTCAATAGCTCGCCTGGGAAACATCCAGAGAAGTCAAAGACAGTGCTTCTATACTAATTGCCAGGCGCTGAGACGAATGCCGCCAAGATCGAGCGTCTATGACTTACGGTTCAAGAATTAGCCTCAGAAACAGTGGTTCTGAACATGCTGCCAATAGCTCGCCTGGGAAACATCCAGACAAGTCCAAGATAGTGTTTTTTAGACGGGCTGCCACGAGCTGAAACGAATGCAGCCAAGAGCGAGCGTCTGTGACTTACGGTTCAAGAGTTATTCACAGAAACATGGTTCCGAACTTTGCTGCCAGCCGCGAAAGCGAAAATAACCAAGATCGAGCGTCTAGGATTTACTTGTCAATAGCTCGCCTGGGAAACATCCAGAGAAGTCAAAGACAGTGCTTCTATACTAATTGCCAGGCGCTGAGATGAATGCCGCCAAGATCTAGCGTCTATGACTTACGGTTCAAGAATTAGCCTCAGAAACAGTGGGAAACAGTGCTTCTATACTAATTGCCAGGCGCTGAGACGAATGCCGCCAAGATCTAGCGTCTATGACTTACGGTTCAAGAATTAGCCTCAGAAACAGTGGGAAACAGTGCTTCTATACTAATTGCCAGGCGCTGAGACGAATGGCGCCAAGATCGAGCGTCTATGACTTACGGTTCAAGAATTAGCCTCGGAAACTGGTTCTGAACATGCTGCCAATAGCTCGCCTGGGAAACATCCAGAGAAGTCCAAGATAGTGTTTTTTAGACGGGCTGCCACGAGCTTTAACGAATGCAGCCAAGAGCGAGCGTCTGTGACTTACGGTTCAAGAGTTATTCACAGAAACATGGTTCTGAACTTTGCTGCCAGCCGCGAAAGCGAAAATAACCAAGATCGAGCGTCTAGGATTTACTTGTCAATAGCTCGCCTGGGAAACATCCAGAGAAGTCAAAGACAGTGCTTCTATACTAATTGCCAGGCGCTGAGATGAATGCCGCCAAGATCTAGCGTCTATGACTTACGGTTCAAGAATTAGCCTCAGAAACAGTGGGAAATAGTGCTTCTATACTTATTGCCAGGCGCTGAGACGAATGCCGCCAAGATCGAGCGTCTATGACTTACGGTTCAAGAATTAGCCTCAGAAACAGTGGTTCTGAACATGCTGCCAATAGCTCGCCTGGGAAACATCCAGAGAAGTCCAAGATAGTGTTTTTTAGACGGGCTGCCACGAGCTGAAACGAATGCAGCCAAGAGCGAGCGTCTGTGACTTACGGTTCAAGAGTTATTCACAGAAACATGGTTCTGAACTTTGCTGCCAGCCGCGAAAGCGAAAATAACCAAGATCGAGCGTCTAGGATTTACTTGTCAATAGCTCGCCTGGGAAACATCCAGAGAAGTCAAAGACAGTGCTTCTATACTAATTGCCAGGCGCTGAGACGAATGCCGCCAAGATCTAGCGTCTATGACTTACGGTTCAAGAATTAGCCTCAGAAACAGTGGGAAACAGTGCTTCTATACTAATTGCCAGGCGCTGAGACGAATGGCGCCAAGATCGAGCGTCTAAGACTTACGGTTCAAGAATTAGCCTCAGAAACAGTGGTTCTGAACATGCTGCCAATAGCTCGTCTGGGAAACATCCAGACAAGTCCAAGATAGTGTTTTTTAGACGGGCTGCCACGAGCTGAAACGAATGCAGCCAAGAGCGAGCGTCTGTGACTTACGGTTCAAGAGTTATTCACAGAAACATGGTTCTGAACTTTGCTGCCAGCCGCGAAAGCGAAAATAACCAAGATCGAGCGTCTAGGATTTACTTGTCAATAGCTCGCCTGGGAAACATCCAGAGAAGTCAAAGACAGTGCTTCTATACTAATTGCCAGGCGCTGAGACGAATGCCGCGAAGATCTAGCGTCTATGACTTACGGTTCAAGAATTAGCCTCAGAAACAGTGGGAAACAGTGCTTCTATACTAATTGCCAGGCGCTGAGACGAATGCCGCCAAGATCTAGCGTCTATGACTTACGGTTCAAGAATTAGCCTCAGAAACAGTGGGAAACAGTGCTTCTATACTAATTGCCAGGCGCTGAGACGAATGCCGCCAAGATCGAGCGTCTATGACTTACGGTTCAAGAATTAGCCTCAGAAACAGTGGTTCTGAACATGCTGCCAATTGCTCGCCTGGGAAACATCCAGAGAAGTCCAAGATAGTGTTTTTTAGACGGGCTGCCACGAGCTGAAACGAATGCAGCCAAGAGCGAGCGTCTGTGACTTACGGTTCAAGAGTTATTCACAGAAACATGGTTCTGAACTTTGCTGCCAGCCGCGAAAGCGAAAATAACCAAGATCGAGCGTCTAGGATTTACTTGTCAATAGCTCGCCTGGGAAACATCCAGAGAAGTCAAAGACAGTGCTTCTATACTAATTGCCAGGCGCTGAGACGAATGCCGCCAAGATCTAGCGTCTATGACTTACGGTTCAAGAATTAGCCTCAGAAACAGTGGGAAACAGTGCTTCTATACTAATTGCCAGGCGCTGAGACGAATGCCGCCAAGCTCGAGCGTCTAAGACTTACGGTTCAAGAATTAGCCTCAGAAACAGTGGTTCTGAACATGCTGCCAATAGCTCGCCTGGGAAACATCCAGAGAAGTCCAAGATAGTGTTTTTTAGACGGGCTGCCACGAGCTGAAACGAATGCAGCCAAGAGCGAGCGTCTGTGACTTACGGTTCAAGAGTTATTCACAGAAACATGGTTCTGAACTTTGCTGCCAGCCGCGAAAGCGAAAATAACCAAGATCGAGCGTCTAGGATTTACTTGTCAATAGCTCGCCTGGGAAACATCCAGAGAAGTCAAAGACAGTGCTTCTATACTAATTGCCAGGCGCTGAGATGAATGCCGCCAAGATCTAGCGTCTATGACTTACGGTTCAAGAATTAGCCTCAGAAACAGTGGGAAATAGTGCTTCTATACTTATTGCCAGGCGCTGAGACGAATGCCGCCAAGATCGAGCGTCTATGACTTACGGTTCAAGAATTAGCCTCAGAAACAGTGGTTCTGAACATGCTGCCAATAGCTCGCCTGGGAAACATCCAGAGAAGTCCAAGATAGTGTTTTTTAGACGGGCTGCCACGAGCTGAAACGAATGCAGCCAAGAGCGAGCGTCTGTGACTTACGGTTCAAGAGTTATTCACAGAAACATGGTTCTGAACTTTGCTGCCAGCCGCGAAAGCGAAAATAACCAAGATCGAGCGTCTAGGATTTACTTGTCAATAGCTCGCCTGGGAAACATCCAGAGAAGTCAAAGACAGTGCTTCTATACTAATTGCCAGGCGCTGAGACGAATGCCGCCAAGATCGAGCGTCTATGACTTACGGTTCAAGAATTAGCCTCAGAAACAGTGGTTCTGAACAGGCTGCCAATAGCTCGCCTGGGAAACTTCCAGAGAAGTCCAAGATAGTGTTTTTTAGACGGGCTGCCACGAGCTGAAACGAATGCAGCCAAGAGCGAGCGTCTGTGACTTACGGTTCAAGAGTTATTCACAGAAACATGGTTCTGAACTTTGCTGCCAGCCGCGAAAGCGAAAATAACCAAGATCGAGCGTCTAGGATTTACTTGTCAATAGCTCGTCTGGGAAACATCCAGAGAAGTCAAAGACAGTGCTTCTATACTAATTGCCAGGCGCTGAGATGAATGCCGCCAAGATCTAGCGTCTATGACTTACGGTTCAAGAATTAGCCTCAGAAACAGTGGGAAACAGTGCTTCTATACTAATTGCCAGTTGCTGAGACGAATGGCGCCAAGATCGAGCGTCTAAGACTTACGGTTCAAGAATTAGCCTCAGAAACAGTGGTTCTGAACATGCTGCCAATAGCTCGCCTGGAAAACATCTAGAGAAGTCAAAGACAGTGCTTCTATACTAATTGCCAGGCGCTGAGATGAATGCCGCCAAGATCTAGCGTCTATGACTTACGGTTCAAGAATTAGCCTCAGAAACAGTGGGAAACAGTGCTTCTATACTAATTGCCAGGCGCTGAGACGAATGCCGCCAAGATCGAGCGTCTATGACTTACGGTTCAAGAATTAGCCTCAGAAACAGTGGTTCTGAACATGCTGCCAATAGCTCGCCTGGGAAACATCCAGAGAAGTCCAAGATAGTGTTTTTTAGACGGGCTGCCACGAGCTGAAACGAATGCAGCCAAGAGCGAGCGTCTGTGACTTACGGTTCAAGAGTTATTCACAGAAACATGGTTCTGAACTTTGTTGCCAGCCGCGAAAGCGAAAATAACCAAGATCGAGCGTCTAGGATTTACTTGTCAATAGCTCGCCTGGGAAACATCCAGAGAAGTCAAAGACAGTGCTTCTATACTAATTGCCAGGCGCTGAGACGAATGCCGCGAAGATCTAGCGTCTATGACTTACGGTTCAAGAATTAGCCTCAGAAACAGTGGGAAACAGTGCTTCTATACTAATTGCCAGGCGCTGAGACGAATGCCGCCAAGATCGAGCGTCTATGACTTACGGTTCAAGAATTAGCCTCAGAAACAGTGGTTCTGAACATGCTGCCAATAGCTCGCCTGGCAAACATCCAGAGAAGTCCAAGATAGTGTTTTTTAGACGGGCTGCCACGAGCTGAAACGAATGCAGCCAAGAGCGAGCGTCTGTGACTTACGGTTCAAGAGTTATTCACAGAAACATGGTTCTGAACTTTGCTGCCAGCCGCGAAAGCGAAAATAACCAAGATCGAGCGTCTAGGATTTACTTGTCAATAGCTCGCCTGGGAAACATCCAGAGAAGTCAAAGACAGTGCTTCTATACTAATTGCCAGGCGCTGAGACGAATGCCGCCAAGATCTAGCGTCTATGACTTACGGTTCAAGAATTAGCCTCAGAAACAGTGGGAAACAGTGCTTCTATACTAATTGCCAGGCGCTGAGACGAATGGCGCCAAGATCGAGCGTCTAAGACTTACGGTTCAAGAATTAGCCTCAGAAACAGTGGTTCTGAACATGCTGCCAATAGCTCGCCTGGGAAAGATCCAGAGAAGTCCAAGATAGTATTTTTTAGACGGGCTGCCACGAGCTGAAACGAATGCAGCCAAGAGCGAGCGTCTGTGACTTACGGTTCAAGAGTTATTCACAGAAACATGGTTCTGAACTTTGCTGCCAGCCGCGAAAGCGAAAATAACCAAGATCGAGCGTCTAGGATTTACTTGTCAATAGCTCGCCTGGGAAACATCCAGAGAAGTCAAAGACAGTGCTTCCATACTAATTGCCAGGCGCTGAGACGAATGCCGCGAAGATCTAGCGTCTATGACTTACGGTTCAAGAATTAGCCTCAGAAACAGTGGGAAACAGTGCTTCTATACTAATTGCCAGGCGCTGATACGAATGCCGCCAAGATCGAGCGTCTATGACTTACGGTTCAAGAATTAGCCTCAGAAACAGTGGTTCTGAACATGCTGCCAATTGCTCGCCTGGGAAACATCCAGAGAAGGCCAAGATAGTGTTTTTTAGACGGGCTGCCACGAGCTGAAACGAATGCAGCCAAGAGCGAGCGTCTGTGACTTACGGTTCAAGAGTTATTCACAGAAACATGGTTCTGAACTTTGCTGCCAGCCGCGAAAGCGAAAATAACCAAGATCGAGCGTCTAGGATTTACTTGTCAATAGCTCGCCTGGGAAACATCCAGAGAAGTCAAAGACAGTGCTTCTATACTAATTGCCAGGCGCTGAGATGAATGCCGCCAAGATCTAGCGTCTATGACTTACGGTTCAAGAATTAGCCTCAGAAACAGTGGGAAACAGTGCTTCTATACTAATTGCCAGGCGCTGAGACGAATGCCGCCAAGATCGAGCGTCTATGACTTACGGTTCAAGAATTAGCCTCAGAAACAGTGGTTCTGAACATGCTGCCAATTGCTCGCCTGGGAAACATCCAGAGAAGTCCAAGATAGTGTTTTTTAGACGGGCTGCCACGAGCTGAAACGAATGCAGCCAAGAGCGAGCGTCTGTGACTTACGGTTCAAGAGTTATTCACAGAAACATGGTTCTGAACTTTGCTGCCAGCCGCGAAAGCGAAAATAACCAAGATCGAGCGTCTAGGATTTACTTGTCAATAGCTCGCCTGGGAAACATCCAGAGAAGTCAAAGACAGTGCTTCTATACTAATTGCCAGGCGCTGAGACGAATGCCGCCAAGATCGAGCGTCTATGACTTACGGTTCAAGAATTAGCCTCAGAAACAGTGGTTCTGAACATGCTGCCAATAGCTCGCCTGGGAAACATCCAGACAAGTCCAAGATAGTGTTTTTTAGACGGGCTGCCACGAGCTGAAACGAATGCAGCCAAGAGCGAGCGTCTGTGACTTACGGTTCAAGAGTTATTCACAGAAACATGGTTCCGAACTTTGCTGCCAGCCGCGAAAGCGAAAATAACCAAGATCGAGCGTCTAGGATTTACTTGTCAATAGCTCGCCTGGGAAACATCCAGAGAAGTCAAAGACAGTGCTTCTATACTAATTGCCAGGCGCTGAGATGAATGCCGCCAAGATCTAGCGTCTATGACTTACGGTTCAAGAATTAGCCTAAGAAACAGTGGGAAACAGTGCTTCTATACTAATTGCCAGGCGCTGAGACGAATGCCGCCAAGATCTAGCGTCTATGACTTACGGTTCAAGAATTAGCCTCAGAAACAGTGGGAAACAGTGCTTCTATACTAATTGCCAGGCGCTGAGACGAATGGCGCCAAGATCGAGCGTCTATGACTTACGGTTCAAGAATTAGCCTCGGAAACTGGTTCTGAACATGCTGCCAATAGCTCGCCTGGGAAACATCCAGAGAAGTCCAAGATAGTGTTTTTTAGACGGGCTGCCACGAGCTTTAACGAATGCAGCCAAGAGCGAGCGTCTGTGACTTACGGTTCAAGAGTTATTCACAGAAACATGGTTCTGAACTTTGCTGCCAGCCGCGAAAGCGAAAATAACCAAGATCGAGCGTCTAGGATTTACTTGTCAATAGCTCGCCTGGGAAACATCCAGAGAAGTCAAAGACAGTGCTTCTATACTAATTGCCAGGCGCTGAGATGAATGCCGCCAAGATCTAGCGTCTATGACTTACGGTTCAAGAATTAGCCTCAGAAACAGTGGGAAATAGTGCTTCTATACTTATTGCCAGGCGCTGAGACGAATGCCGCCAAGATCGAGCGTCTATGACTTACGGTTCAAGAATTAGCCTCAGAAACAGTGGTTCTGAACATGCTGCCAATAGCTCGCCTGGGAAACATCCAGAGAAGTCCAAGATAGTGTTTTTTAGACGGGCTGCCACGAGCTGAAACGAATGCAGCCAAGAGCGAGCGTCTGTGACTTACGGTTCAAGAGTTATTCACAGAAACATGGTTCTGAACTTTGCTGCCAGCCGCGAAAGCGAAAATAACCAAGATCGAGCGTCTAGGATTTACTTGTCAATAGCTCGCCTGGGAAACATCCAGAGAAGTCAAAGACAGTGCTTCTATACTAATTGCCAGGCGCTGAGACGAATGCCGCCAAGATCTAGCGTCTATGACTTACGGTTCAAGAATTAGCCTCAGAAACAGTGGGAAACAGTGCTTCTATACTAATTGCCAGGCGCTGAGACGAATGGCGCCAAGATCGAGCGTCTAAGACTTACGGTTCAAGAATTAGCCTCAGAAACAGTGGTTCTGAACATGCTGCCAATAGCTCGTCTGGGAAACATCCAGACAAGTCCAAGATAGTGTTTTTTAGACGGGCTGCCACGAGCTGAAACGAATGCAGCCAAGAGCGAGCGTCTGTGACTTACGGTTCAAGAGTTATTCACAGAAACATGGTTCTGAACTTTGCTGCCAGCCGCGAAAGCGAAAATAACCAAGATCGAGCGTCTAGGATTTACTTGTCAATAGCTCGCCTGGGAAACATCCAGAGAAGTCAAAGACAGTGCTTCTATACTAATTGCCAGGCGCTGAGACGAATGCCGCCAAGATCTAGCGTCTATGACTTACGGTTCAAGAATTAGCCTCAGAAACAGTGGGAAACAGTGCTTCTATACTAATTGCCAGGCGCTGAGACGAATGCCGCCAAGATCTAGCGTCTATGACTTACGGTTCAAGAATTAGCCTCAGAAACAGTGGGAAACAGTGCTTCTATACTAATTGCCAGGCGCTGAGACGAATGCCGCCAAGATCGAGCGTCTATGACTTACGGTTCAAGAATTAGCCTCAGAAACAGTGGTTCTGAACATGCTGCCAATTGCTCGCCTGGGAAACATCCAGAGAAGTCCAAGATAGTGTTTTTTAGACGGGCTGCCACGAGCTGAAACGAATGCAGCCAAGAGCGAGCGTCTGTGACTTACGGTTCAAGAGTTATTCACAGAAACATGGTTCTGAACTTTGCTGCCAGCCGCGAAAGCGAAAATAACCAAGATCGAGCGTCTAGGATTTACTTGTCAATAGCTCGCCTGGGAAACATCCAGAGAAGTCAAAGACAGTGCTTCTATACTAATTGCCAGGCGCTGAGATGAATGCCGCCAAGATCTAGCGTCTATGACTTACGGTTCAAGAATTAGCCTCAGAAACAGTGGGAAATAGTGCTTCTATACTTATTGCCAGGCGCTGAGACGAATGCCGCCAAGATCGAGCGTCTATGACTTACGGTTCAAGAATTAGCCTCAGAAACAGTGGTTCTGAACATGCTGCCAATAGCTCGCCTGGGAAACATCCAGAGAAGTCCAAGATAGTGTTTTTTAGACGGGCTGCCACGAGCTGAAACGAATGCAGCCAAGAGCGAGCGTCTGTGACTTACGGTTCAAGAGTTATTCACAGAAACATGGTTCTGAACTTTGCTGCCAGCCGCGAAAGCGAAAATAACCAAGATCGAGCGTCTAGGATTTACTTGTCAATAGCTCGCCTGGGAAACATCCAGAGAAGTCAAAGACAGTGCTTCTATACTAATTGCCATGCGCTGAGACGAATGCCGCCAAGATCTAGCGTCTATGACTTACGGTTCAAGAATTAGCCTCAGAAACAGTGGGAAACAGTGCTTCTATACTAATTGCCAGGCGCTGAGACGAATGCCGCCAGGATCGAGCGTCTATGACTTACGGTTCAAGAATTAGACTCAGAAACAGTGGTTTTGAACATGCTGCCAATAGCTCGCCTGGGAAACATCCAGAGAAGTCCAAGATTGTGTTTTTTAGACTGGCTGCCACGAGCTGAAACGAATGCAGCCAAGAGAGAGCGTCTGTGACTTACGGTTCAAGAGTTATTCACAGAAACATGGTTCTGAACTTTGCTGCCAGCCGCGAAAGCGAAAATAACCAAGATCGAGCGTCTAGGATTTACTTGTCAATAGCTCGCCTGGGAAACATCCAGAGAAGTCAAAGACAGTGCTTCTATACTAATTGCCAGGCGCTGAGACGAATGCCGCCAAGATCGAGCGTCTATGACTTACGGTTCAAGAATTAGCCTCAGAAACAGTGGTTCTGAACAGGCTGCCAATAGCTCGCCTGGGAAACTTCCAGAGAAGTCCAAGATAGTGTTTTTTAGACGGGCTGCCACGAGCTGAAACGAATGCAGCCAAGAGCGAGCGTCTGTGACTTACGGTTCAAGAGTTATTCACAGAAACATGGTTCTGAACTTTGCTGCCAGCCGCGAAAGCGAAAATAACCAAGATCGAGCGTCTAGGATTTACTTGTCAATAGCTCGTCTGGGAAACATCCAGAGAAGTCAAAGACAGTGCTTCTATACTAATTGCCAGGCGCTGAGATGAATGCCGCCAAGATCTAGCGTCTATGACTTACGGTTCAAGAATTAGCCTCAGAAACAGTGGGAAACAGTGCTTCTATACTAATTGCCAGTTGCTGAGACGAATGGCGCCAAGATCGAGCGTCTAAGACTTACGGTTCAAGAATTAGCCTCAGAAACAGTGGTTCTGAACATGCTGCCAATAGCTCGCCTGGAAAACATCTAGAGAAGTCAAAGACAGTGCTTCTATACTAATTGCCAGGCGCTGAGATGAATGCCGCCAAGATCTAGCGTCTATGACTTACGGTTCAAGAATTAGCCTCAGAAACAGTGGGAAACAGTGCTTCTATACTAATTGCCAGGCGCTGAGACGAATGCCGCCAAGATCGAGCGTCTATGACTTACGGTTCAAGAATTAGCCTCAGAAACAGTGGTTCTGAACATGCTGCCAATAGCTCGCCTGGGAAACATCCAGAGAAGTCCAAGATAGTGTTTTTTAGACGGGCTGCCACGAGCTGAAACGAATGCAGCCAAGAGCGAGCGTCTGTGACTTACGGTTCAAGAGTTATTCACAGAAACATGGTTCTGAACTTTGTTGCCAGCCGCGAAAGCGAAAATAACCAAGATCGAGCGTCTAGGATTTACTTGTCAATAGCTCGCCTGGGAAACATCCAGAGAAGTCAAAGACAGTGCTTCTATACTAATTGCCAGGCGCTGAGACGAATGCCGCGAAGATCTAGCGTCTATGACTTACGGTTCAAGAATTAGCCTCAGAAACAGTGGGAAACAGTGCTTCTATACTAATTGCCAGGCGCTGAGACGAATGCCGCCAAGATCGAGCGTCTATGACTTACGGTTCAAGAATTAGCCTCAGAAACAGTGGTTCTGAACATGCTGCCAATAGCTCGCCTGGGAAACATCCAGAGAAGTCCAAGATAGTGTTTTTTAGACGGGCTGCCACGAGCTGAAACGAATGCAGCCAAGAGCGAGCGTCTGTGACTTACGGTTCAAGAGTTATTCACAGAAACATGGTTCTGAACTTTGCTGCCAGCCGCGAAAGCGAAAATAACCAAGATCGAGCGTCTAGGATTTACTTGTCAATAGCTCGCCTGGGAAACATCCAGAGAAGTCAAAGACAGTGCTTCTATACTAATTGCCAGGCGCTGAGACGAATGCCGCCAAGATCTAGCGTCTATGACTTACGGTTCAAGAATTAGCCTCAGAAACAGTGGGAAACAGTGCTTCTATACTAATTGCCAGGCGCTGAGACGAATGGCGCCAAGATCGAGCGTCTAAGACTTACGGTTCAAGAATTAGCCTCAGAAACAGTGGTTCTGAACATGCTGCCAATAGCTCGCCTGGGAAAGATCCAGAGAAGTCCAAGATAGTATTTCTTAGACGGGCTGCCACGAGCTGAAACGAATGCAGCCAAGAGCGAGCGTCTGTGACTTACGGTTCAAGAGTTATTCACAGAAACATGGTTCTGAATAGAGATGAGCGAACCGGGACAACCGAACCCGGTTTCGGTCCGAACTTCAGGAAAAGTTCGGTTCGCAGCGAATCCGAACTTTACCGGGTTCGGCCGAACCCGTTTTGACCGAACCCGGCTACATTTTGGCGCCTGCCACATGTTACATCTAAAATGGAGGATTACAGAAGATCACCTGACATCAGGCTACCCCATAATGCCTTGCAAACGGCTCTCCCAGCCTATCGGGAGGCAGCATAGGGGCGGGCTCAAGCCTGCAATAAAAGTCTATGCACGGAGCTCAGCGGCCATTTTACAGACAGGAGCTGTAGGAATAGCATCTCTGTGCAGTAAGGGAAAGCTTTAGGAATCTAAAAGGCAGGAATTCAGAAATCGAAGGGGCTCATCCACTACTCACTACTCAGCCAGTGTGTGAATACGCTTTTATAAGGGGCTCATCCCCGTTGCATCCAACTTGCAATACAGGCAGCCTAGTAGTACTATAAGGCCCAGCATTCCCTGAGTGCACTGCAGCGAGGCTGATTGAAATTCTCATTCATTGCCATTTGCCAAGCCAGTGTCCGTGTGTGAATACGCTTTTAAAAGGGGCTCATCCCTGGAATAACAATCCAACTTGCCATACAGGCAGCCTAGAAGTACTACAACGCCCAGCATTCCCTGAGTGCACTGCAGCGAGGCTGATTGAAATTCTCATTCATTGCCATTTGCCAAGCCAGTGTCCGTGTGTGAATACGCTTTTAGAAGGGGCTCATCCCCATTGCATCCAACTTGCAATACAGGCAGCCTTTGTAGTAGTGGTAGTAGTAGTACTACAAGGCCCAGCATTCCCTGAGTGCACTGCAGCGAGGCTGATTGAAATTCTCATTCATTGCCATTTGCCAAGCCAGTGTCCGTGTGTGAATACGCTTTTAAAAGGGGCTCATCCCTGGCCGTTATTAACAGGATAACAATCCAACTTGCCATACAGGCAGCCTAGAAGTACTACAACGCCCAGCATTCCCTGAGTGCACTGCAGCGAGGCTGATTGAAATTCTCATTCATTGCCATTTGCCAAGCCAGTGTCCGTGTGTGAATACGCTTTTAAAAGGGGCTCATCCCTGGAATAACAATCCAACTTGCCATACAGGCAGCCTAGAAGTACTACAACGCCCAGCATTCCCTGAGTGCACTGCAGCGAGGCTGATTGAAATTCTCATTCATTGCCATTTGCCAAGCCAGTGTCCGTGTGTGAATACGCTTTTAAAAGGGGCTCATCCCTGGAATAACAATCCAACTTGCCATACAGGCAGCCTAGTAGTACTACAAGGCCCAGCATTCCCTGAGTGCACTGCAGCGAGGCTGATTGAAATTCTCATTCATTGCCATTTGCCAAGCCAGTGTCCGTGTGTGAATACGCTTTTAGAAGGGGCTCATCCCCATTGCATCCAACTTGCAATACAGGCAGCCTTTGTAGTAGTGGTAGTAGTAGTACTACAAGGCCCAGCATTCCCTGAGTGCACTGCAGCGAGGCTGATTGAAATTCTCATTCATTGCCATTTGCCAAGCCAGTGTCCGTGTGTGAATACGCTTTTAAAAGGGGCTCATCCCTGGCCGTTATTAACAGGATAACAATCCAACTTGCCATACAGGCAGCCTAGAAGTACTACAACGCCCAGCATTCCCTGAGTGCACTGCAGCGAGGCTGATTGAAATTCTCATTCATTGCCATTTGCCAAGCCAGTGTCCGTGTGTGAATACGCTTTTAGAAGGGGCTCATCCCCATTGCATCCAACTTGCAATACAGGCAGCCTTTGTAGTAGTGGTAGTAGTACTACAAGGCCCAGCATTCCCTGAGTGCACTGCAGCGAGGCTGATTGAAATTCTCATTCATTGCCATTTGCCAAGCCAGTGTCCGTGTGTGAATACGCTTTTAGAAGGGGCTCATCCCCATTGCATCCAACTTGCAATACAGGCAGCCTTTGTAGTAGTGGTAGTAGTAGTACTACAAGGCCCAGCATTCCCTGAGTGCACTGCAGCGAGGCTGATTGAAATTCTCATTCATTGCCATTTGCCAAGCCAGTGTCCGTGTGTGAATACGCTTTTAGAAGGGGCTCATCCCCATTGCATCCAACTTGCAATACAGGCAGCCTTTGTAGTAGTGGTAGTAGTAGTACTACAAGGCCCAGCATTCCCTGAGTGCACTGCAGCGAGGCTGATTGAAATTCTCATTCATTGCCATTTGCCAAGCCAGTGTCCGTGTGTGAATACGCTTTTAAAAGGGGCTCATCCCTGGCCGTTATTAACAGGATAACAATCCAACTTGCCATACAGGCAGCCTAGAAGTACTACAACGCCCAGCATTCCCTGAGTGCACTGCAGCGAGGCTGATTGAAATTCTCATTCATTGCCATTTGCCAAGCCAGTGTCCGTGTGTGAATACGCTTTTAAAAGGGGCTCATCCCTGGAATAACAATCCAACTTGCCATACAGGCAGCCTAGTAGTACTACAAGGCCCAGCATTCCCTGAGTGCACTGCAGCGAGGCTGATTGAAATTCTCATTCATTGCCATTTGCCAAGCCAGTGTCCGTGTGTGAATACGCTTTTAGAAGGGGCTCATCCCCATTGCATCCAACTTGCAATACAGGCAGCCTTTGTAGTAGTGGTAGTAGTAGTACTACAAGGCCCAGCATTCCCTGAGTGCACTGCAGCGAGGCTGATTGAAATTCTCATTCATTGCCATTTGCCAAGCCAGTGTCCGTGTGTGAATACGCTTTTAAAAGGGGCTCATCCCTGGCCGTTATTAACAGGATAACAATCCAACTTGCCATACAGGCAGCCTAGAAGTACTACAACGCCCAGCATTCCCTGAGTGCACTGCAGCGAGGCTGATTGAAATTCTCATTCATTGCCATTTGCCAAGCCAGTGTCCGTGTGTGAATACGCTTTTAAAAGGGGCTCATCCCTGGAATAACAATCCAACTTGCCATACAGGCAGCCTAGTAGTACTACAAGGCCCAGCATTCCCTGAGTGCACTGCAGCGAGGCTGATTGAAATTCTCATTCATTGCCATTTGCCAAGCCAGTGTCCGTGTGTGAATACGCTTTTAAAAGGGGCTCATCCCTGGAATAACAATCCAACTTGCCATACAGGCAGCCTAGTAGTACTACAAGGCCCAGCATTCCCTGAGTGCACTGCAGCGAGGCTGATTGAAATTCTCATTCATTGCCATTTGCCAAGCCAGTGTCCGTGTGTGAATACGCTTTTAGAAGGGGCTCATCCCCATTGCATCCAACTTGCAATACAGGCAGCCTTTGTAGTAGTGGTAGTAGTAGTACTACAAGGCCCAGCATTCCCTGAGTGCACTGCAGCGAGGCTGATTGAAATTCTCATTCATTGCCATTTGCCAAGCCAGTGTCCGTGTGTGAATACGCTTTTAAAAGGGGCTCATCCCTGGAATAACAATCCAACTTGCCATACAGGCAGCCTAGTAGTACTACAAGGCCCAGCATTCCCTGAGTGCACTGCAGCGAGGCTGATTGAAATTCTCATTCATTGCCATTTGCCAAGCCAGTGTCCGTGTGTGAATACGCTTTTAGAAGGGGCTCATCCCCATTGCATCCAACTTGCAATACAGGCAGCCTTTGTAGTAGTGGTAGTAGTAGTACTACAAGGCCCAGCATTCCCTGAGTGCACTGCAGCGAGGCTGATTGAAATTCTCATTCATTGCCATTTGCCAAGCCAGTGTCCGTGTGTGAATACGCTTTTAGAAGGGGCTCATCCCTGGAATAACAATCCAACTTGCCATACAGGCAGCCTAGTAGTACTACAAGGCCCAGCATTCCCTGAGTGCACTGCAGCGAGGCTGATTGAAATTCTCATTCATTGCCATTTGCCAAGCCAGTGTCCGTGTGTGAATACGCTTTTAAAAGGGGCTCATCCCTGGAATAACAATCCAACTTGCCATACAGGCAGCCTAGTAGTACTACAAGGCCCAGCATTCCCTGAGTGCACTGCAGCGAGGCTGATTGAAATTCTCATTCATTGCCATTTGCCAAGCCAGTGTCCGTGTGTGAATACGCTTTTAAAAGGGGCTCATCCCTGGAATAACAATCCAACTTGCCATACAGGCAGCCTAGTAGTACTACAAGGCCCAGCATTCCCTGAGTGCACTGCAGCGAGGCTGATTGAAATTCTCATTCATTGCCATTTGCCAAGCCAGTGTCCGTGTGTGAATACGCTTTTAGAAGGGGCTCATCCCCATTGCATCCAACTTGCAATACAGGCAGCCTTTGTAGTAGTGGTAGTAGTAGTACTACAAGGCCCAGCATTCCCTGAGTGCACTGCAGCGAGGCTGATTGAAATTCTCATTCATTGCCATTTGCCAAGCCAGTGTCCGTGTGTGAATACGCTTTTAGAAGGGGCTCATCCCTGGAATAACAATCCAACTTGCCATACAGGCAGCCTAGTAGTACTACAAGGCCCAGCATTCCCTGAGTGCACTGCAGCGAGGCTGATTGAAATTCTCATTCATTGCCATTTGCCAAGCCAGTGTCCGTGTGTGAATACGCTTTTAGAAGGGGCTCATCCCCATTGCATCCAACTTGCAATACAGGCAGCCTTTGTAGTAGTGGTAGTAGTAGTACTACAAGGCCCAGCATTCCCTGAGTGCACTGCAGCGAGGCTGATTGAAATTCTCATTCATTGCCATTTGCCAAGCCAGTGTCCGTGTGTGAATACGCTTTTAGAAGGGGCTCATCCCCATTGCATCCAACTTGCAATACAGGCAGCCTTTGTAGTAGTGGTAGTAGTAGTACTACAAGGCCCAGCATTCCCTGAGTGCACTGCAGCGAGGCTGATTGAAATTCTCATTCATTGCCATTTGCCAAGCCAGTGTCCGTGTGTGAATACGCTTTTAAAAGGGGCTCATCCCTGGCCGTTATTAACAGGATAACAATCCAACTTGCCATACAGGCAGCCTAGAAGTACTACAACGCCCAGCATTCCCTGAGTGCACTGCAGCGAGGCTGATTGAAATTCTCATTCATTGCCATTTGCCAAGCCAGTGTCCGTGTGTGAATACGCTTTTAAAAGGGGCTCATCCCTGGAATAACAATCCAACTTGCCATACAGGCAGCCTAGTAGTACTACAAGGCCCAGCATTCCCTGAGTGCACTGCAGCGAGGCTGATTGAAATTCTCATTCATTGCCATTTGCCAAGCCAGTGTCCGTGTGTGAATACGCTTTTAGAAGGGGCTCATCCCCATTGCATCCAACTTGCAATACAGGCAGCCTTTGTAGTAGTGGTAGTAGTAGTACTACAAGGCCCAGCATTCCCTGAGTGCACTGCAGCGAGGCTGATTGAAATTCTCATTCATTGCCATTTGCCAAGCCAGTGTCCGTGTGTGAATACGCTTTTAGAAGGGGCTCATCCCTGGAATAACAATCCAACTTGCCATACAGGCAGCCTAGTAGTACTACAAGGCCCAGCATTCCCTGAGTGCACTGCAGCGAGGCTGATTGAAATTCTCATTCATTGCCATTTGCCAAGCCAGTGTCCGTGTGTGAATACGCTTTTAGAAGGGGCTCATCCCCATTGCATCCAACTTGCAATACAGGCAGCCTTTGTAGTAGTGGTAGTAGTAGTACTACAAGGCCCAGCATTCCCTGAGTGCACTGCAGCGAGGCTGATTGAAATTCTCATTCATTGCCATTTGCCAAGCCAGTGTCCGTGTGTGAATACGCTTTTAGAAGGGGCTCATCCCCATTGCATCCAACTTGCAATACAGGCAGCCTTTGTAGTAGTGGTAGTAGTAGTACTACAAGGCCCAGCATTCCCTGAGTGCACTGCAGCGAGGCTGATTGAAATTCTCATTCATTGCCATTTGCCAAGCCAGTGTCCGTGTGTGAATACGCTTTTAAAAGGGGCTCATCCCTGGCCGTTATTAACAGGATAACAATCCAACTTGCCATACAGGCAGCCTAGAAGTACTACAACGCCCAGCATTCCCTGAGTGCACTGCAGCGAGGCTGATTGAAATTCTCATTCATTGCCATTTGCCAAGCCAGTGTCCGTGTGTGAATACGCTTTTAAAAGGGGCTCATCCCTGGAATAACAATCCAACTTGCCATACAGGCAGCCTAGTAGTACTACAAGGCCCAGCATTCCCTGAGTGCACTGCAGCGAGGCTGATTGAAATTCTCATTCATTGCCATTTGCCAAGCCAGTGTCCGTGTGTGAATACGCTTTTAAAAGGGGCTCTGAAATGTCTGGGAAAAAAAAGGTTGTGAAAGGACGGGGTAGAGGAAGAAACACCCATGCCGTCTCCTCTTCCAGTCCAAATGTTGGATCTGTTGGTGCCAGACCCAGTAGCAGCATTTGTGGCACAAGACATGTGCCCAGTTCCACTAGTAGCAGCTGCCATGTGCCTGCTAGTAGTAGTATCAGCAAGCCAGACTTGTCCATCTCCTCCGGTGGGCGGGTTACTTTAGACAATACGGCCATTGTGGACTGGTTGGCTGGCTCGCGGTCATCTCAGCAGGAAGACTCTGACGATCTGGCTTCAAGCCAGGTTTCGTTGGATTCCAGATCCTCTACAGTTCCTTGGCACGGTGACAGTAGTAATATAGGTATTTCTAGCGTTTCCATTCCATCATCTATGTCTTCGCTCCCCCTTCCTAGCGGGAAGCCATCTTTCCTGAGAGTCCTAAGAGACATCTCCTCGGGTGCGAAGGAAGATACTGAACAACATAGTGATGATGATGATTTGTTTTCCGCGAGTCAGCCAACGGAGTGTGTTGCGGCGGTGGTGGAGGTGGAAGCGGTGACCGAGACGCATAGCTGCGGTAGTGGGGGTGTTGGTGGTGGTAGCCGTGGTGGCAGACGCAGTAATGAGGGGGGGCATGGAGCCCGCCATGATGTCACATCACATTCACAACACAGTGACAGAAGTGGCGGGGATGATGAGGAAGGCTATGATGATGATGTTGTTTTAGACAGGACGTGGGAACCAGGTGACGAGGTGATGACGGCGTCAGAGGAGGAGGGTAGTAGTGGCGGCACTGGATGTGATAAACAGCCAAGCCGAGGTAGGGGCAGAAGTCAATCTGCAAAACGTTGCAGCGGTAGGGTCAGCTCAGGAGCCGGTGACGGCGACACAGATGCTGGTGTAGGTTCCCGAAAAAAGCCTGCCAGACAAGGGGCAAGCTCGGGTGGTTGTGGTGGTGGTGGTGGTGGTGGACGTGGTACTACCTCTTTACGGTACTCTGCCGTGTGGCAATTTTTCTGTACCTTCCCAGAGGAGGAAAACATGGCACAGTGCCGTATCTGCAAGCAGAAAGTAAGGCGTGGGCAGGGCAGCAATGTAGGAACTACTGCTCTACGTAAACACATGGAACGGCATCACAAGGCCATGTGGGACAATCAACATGCCCCACCATCATGTACATCTAATGAAGACCCCTCTTCCGCTGCTGCTGCTGCTCCGAGTCCCTGTCATCTAAGTAGTAGCCAGGCCTTATCCACCATGTCGTTGTCATCATCATCATCACTGTCATCTAGTGCTCCTCCTATGTCCCGTCAGTTATCCATTACGGAATCGTTGTCCAATAAGCAACAATATATACCCAGTCATCCACTTGTCGTGCGGCTTAATTCACACCTGGCAAAGTTGTTGGTGGTGCAGTCGCTGCCATACCACCTGGTCGACTCCGCCGGCTTCAAGCAATTGATGGCGTGCGCTCAGCCTAGGTGGCGAATACCTAGCCGACATTACTTCTCCAAAACAGCTGTCCCTGCCTTGCACAAGCATGTGGAGGAAAAGGTGTCCAAGTCCTTGCAATTATCCGTGTGCAGCAGGGTACATGCCACCGTCGACACGTGGAGCAGCAACTATGGGCAGGGACAGTACATGTCTTTCACGGCCCACTGGGTCAATATTTTGCAGTCCGATGCACCACCGCAGCAATGCCAGGCATTACCACCTCCACGCTTGTATGTTTCTAGTTCAACTCCGGACACCAGGCGCCTACCATCCTTCTCCTCCTACTCCTCCTCCTCCTCCTTGCCTTCCTCCTTGGAGGTCTTCCCGTCCCCGACAGGACACAGCGTATCTTCCACTCCTCCTCCCTCCTCTTTTCATAGGTGCAAGGTGAAGCGCCACAACGCTGTCTTACACCTGCTGAGCCTGGGCGAGAAAAGCCACACAGGGCAGGAGCTGCTGCTGTGCATCAAGGAGGAAATCGCACGCTGGCTGTCTCCTCTGAAACTCACACTGGGCAATGTTGTCTCTGATAACGGCAAGAACGTTGTGGCTGCACTGCGTCTAGGTCACCTGACACACGCTCCTTGCATGGCACATGTGATCAATCTGGTCATAACACGCTTCTTAAAGTCATATGTTGGTTTGAAGGGTGTGCTGGCCATGTCCAGGAGGGTTTGCGTTCGCTTTAGACGTTCGTATGCATTTAAGCACGCCCTCCTGGACTTGCAGCGTCAAAACAATCTCCCAGAACACAGCCTGATTTGCGACGTTCCAACACGATGGAATTCCACCCTGCACATGTTGGACCGTCTGTACGAACAGCGGAAAGCCGTGAATGATTTCCTGATGCAGCAGACGGGCAGCGTTTGGAGCCAGTGTAATTTCGAGCTCAGGCACTGGCAGCTGGTTAGAGACGCATGTCGCGTTTTGAGGCCCTTTGAAGAGGCCACACGATTTGTGAGCCGTGACGCTAGCGGAATGAACGATGTTATGCCGCTGATATTCATTATGGAGCAAACGCTCACAGCGATGATTCAGCAAAGGATGGAGGAAGGATCACATCTGGCTATGGATGTTGAGGAGGAGGAGGAGGATGAGGAAACAGGACCTGAAGAGGAGCTGGATTTGGAGATGGAATCACAGGAAGGGATAGGGGACGAGGCAGCCGCACAACATGACAGTGATGGTGGTGATGACGAGTCTGACGACGACCTTGATGATGGACAACCATGGCAGTATGGGGCGGAGATGGAACCAACCGGGCCCTCTGAAACGCTGGCCAGGATGGCGAGCTGTATGCTTCGTTACTTGCGCGCTGACTGTCGTATTGTTAGCATGAAGCAAAGAGATGACTACTGGATAGCCACACTTTTAGACCCTCGGTATAAAGCCAGAATGGGGGAGTTTTTTGCGCCTTCCGAGAGGGAGGCAAAATTGGCTTATTATAGAGAGAAGCTATGCAGCCAGCTTGTCATGGCTTTCAAACGGCAGACACCCGCTGCAAGCATGTCTGACCGGGGGGCCACTCTCCGCTCCCCACTGTCTCATCGTTCCACCGCCTCTGGCAGAGCTACCTCTGCAATAGGCGGCAGCCGTGGCAGCAGCGGCAGCAGCAGCAGCAGCAGCAGCCAATTCAGTTTGGAAAATATGATGACAACATTTTTACATCCAATACCCCGACCTGACACACATCGTAGCACTAGTCACCAAAGGGATGTTCACCATCTCCAGGTGCAGCACCTAAACAACCAGGTTCACTCGTACTTGGACTGTGCCCTTTCTCCGTCAGAAATGCTGATCCCAGACCCCATGGACTTCTGGGTCAGCAGATTGGATCATTGGCAAGAACTGGCCCAGTTTGCCATGGGTGTACTGTCTTGTCCACCCTCCAGTGTAGCGTCAGAGAGGGTATTCAGCGCAGCAGGGGGCTTCGTCACCCCTAAGCGAACAAGATTGTCCGCCAACAGCTTGGAAAATCTCACGTTTCTGAAAATGAATCAAGCGTGGATCGGTGAGGATTTTAAAACCCCTGTGCCTGATGCCACTGATTAGATCTTACATTGCTGCTGCTGCTGCCGCCTGCTACTGCCGCCTGCTACTATGGGATTCTGTCCTGTCCACTCTTTTTTTAATGTGCCGCTGTTGGTGCTGCAGCTGCTACTACTTCTACCACCAATCCACCCCAGTGCCGTCTGCTACAAGCAGGCCTGCCCCACCAGAGGGCTTTGTCCTGTGACTCTCCAGTCTCTTTTTTTAATGTGCTGCTACTACTGCTACTACTGCTTGCACCCTTGCTGTCTGTGTTGGCTAGTACCTCTACTACCACCAATACACCTACACTGCCATCTGCTACAAGCAGGCCTGAGGCCTGCCCCACTACAGGGCTTTGTCCTCCTGTGACTGTCCAGTCTCTTTTTTTAATGTGCTGCTACTACTGCTACTACTGCTTGCACCCTTGCTGTCTGTGTTGGCTACCTCGACTACTACCACCAATACACCTCCACTGCCGCCCGTCTGCTACAAGCAGGCCTGAGGCCTGCCCCACCACAGGGCTTTGTCCTCCTGTGACTGTCCAGTCTCTCTTTTTTTTAATGTGCTGCTACTACTGCTACTACTGCTTGCACCCTTGCTGTCTGTGTTGGCTACCTCTAATACCACCAATACACCTACACTGCCGCCCGTCTGCTACAAGCAGGCCTACCCCACCACAGGGCTATGTCCTGTGACTGTCGTCCAGTCTCTTTTTTTAATGTGCTGCTGCTACTACCAGTCCTACCACCCTTGCTGTCTGTGTTGGCTAGTCTACCTCTACTACCACCAATACACCTCCACTGCCGTCTGCTACAAGCAGGCCTGAGGCCTGCCCCACCACAGGGCTTTGCCCTCCTCTGACTGTCCAGTCTCTTTTTTTAATGTGCTGCTACTACTGCTACTACTGCTTGCACCCTTGCTGTCTGTGTTGGCTACCTCGGCTACTACCAGTCTACCACCAATACACCTCCACTGCCGCCCGTCTGCTACAAGCAGGCCTGAGGCCTGCCCCACCACAGGGCTTTGTCCTCCTGTGACTGTCCAGTCTCTCTTTTTTTTAATGTGCTGCTACTACTGCTACTACTGCTTGCACCCTTGCTGTCTGTGTTGGCTACCTCTAATACCACCAATACACCTACACTGCCGCCCGTCTGCTACAAGCAGGCCTACCCCACCACAGGGCTATGTCCTGTGACTGTCGTCCAGTCTCTTTTTTTAATGTGCTGCTGCTACTACCAGTCCTACCACCCTTGCTGTCTGTGTTGGCTAGTCTACCTCTACTACCACCAATACACCTCCACTGCCGTCTGCTACAAGCAGGCCTGAGGCCTGCCCCACCACAGGGCTTTGCCCTCCTCTGACTGTCCAGTCTCTTTTTTTAATGTGCTGCTACTACTGCTACTACTGCTTGCACCCTTGCTGTCTGTGTTGGCTACCTCGACTACTACCACCAATACACCTCCACTGCCGCCCGTCTGCTACAAGCAGGCCTGAGGCCTGCCCCACCACAGGGCTTTGTCCTCCTGTGACTGTCCAGTCTCTCTTTTTTTTAATGTGCTGCTACTACTGCTACTACTGCTTGCACCCTTGCTGTCTGTGTTGGCTACCTCTAATACCACCAATACACCTACACTGCCGCCCGTCTGCTACAAGCAGGCCTACCCCACCACAGGGCTATGTCCTGTGACTGTCGTCCAGTCTCTTTTTTTAATGTGCTGCTGCTACTACCAGTCCTACCACCCTTGCTGTCTGTGTTGGCTAGTCTACCTCTACTACCACCAATACACCTCCACTGCCGTCTGCTACAAGCAGGCCTGAGGCCTGCCCCACCACAGGGCTTTGCCCTCCTCTGACTGTCCAGTCTCTTTTTTTAATGTGCTGCTACTACTGCTACTACTGCTTGCACCCTTGCTGTCTGTGTTGGCTACCTCGGCTACTACCAGTCTACCACCAATACACCTCCACTGCCGCCCGTCTGCTACAAGCAGGCCTGAGGCCTGCCCCACCACAGGGCTTTGTCCTCCTGTGACTGTCCAGTCTCTCTTTTTTTTAATGTGCTGCTACTACTGCTACTACTGCTTGCACCCTTGCTGTCTGTGTTGGCTACCTCTAATACCACCAATACACCTACACTGCCGCCCGTCTGCTACAAGCAGGCCTACCCCACCACAGGGCTATGTCCTGTGACTGTCGTCCAGTCTCTTTTTTTAATGTGCTGCTGCTACTACCAGTCCTACCACCCTTGCTGTCTGTGTTGGCTAGTCTACCTCTACTACCACCAATACACCTCCACTGCCGTCTGCTACAAGCAGGCCTGAGGCCTGCCCCACCACAGGGCTTTGCCCTCCTCTGACTGTCCAGTCTCTTTTTTTAATGTGCTGCTACTACTGCTACTACTGCTTGCACCCTTGCTGTCTGTGTTGGCTACCTCGGCTACTACCAGTCTACCACC
>NW_027462197.1:0-46738 GCF_050947455.1 Rhinoderma darwinii
GACTTACGGTTCAAGAATTAGCCTCAGAAACAGTGGGAAACAGTGCTTCTATACTAATTGCCAGGCGCTGAGACGAATGCCGCCAAGATCTAGCGTCTATGACTTACGGTTCAAGAATTAGCCTCAGAAACAGTGGGAAACAGTGCTTCTATACTAATTGCCAGGCGCTGAGACGAATGCCGCCAAGATCTAGCGTCTATGACTTACGGTTCAAGAATTAGCCTCAGAAACAGTGGGAAACAGTGCTTATATACTAATTGCCAGGCGCTGAGACGAATGCCGCCAAGATCTAGCGTCTATGACTTACGGTTCAAGAATTAGCCTCAGAAACAGTGGGAAACAGTGCTTCTATACTAATTGCCAGGCGCTGAGACGAATGCCGCCAAGATCGAGCGTCTATGACTTACGGTTCAAGAATTAGCCTCAGAAACAGTGGTTCTGAACATGCTGCCAATAGCTCGTCTGGGAAACATCCAGAGAAGTCCAAGATAGTGTTTTTTAGACTGGCTGCCACGAGCTGAAACGAATGCAGCCAAGAGCGAGCGTCTGTGACTTACGGTTCAAGAGTTATTCACAGAAACATGGTTCTGAACTTTGCTGCCAGCCGCGAAAGCGAAAATAACCAAGATGGAGCGTCTAGGATTTACTTGTCAAAAGCTCGCCTGGGAAACATCCAGAGAAGTCAAAGACAGTGCTTCTGTACTAATTGCCAGGCGCTGAGACGAATGCCGCCAAGATCTAGCGTCAGTGACTTACGGTTCAAGAATTAGCCTCAGAAACAGTGGGAAACAGTGCTTCTATACTAATTGCCAGGCGCTGAGACGAATGCCGCCAAGATCGAGCGTCTATGACTTACGGTTCAAGAATAAGCCTCAGAAACAGTGGTTCTGAACATGCTGCCAATAGCTCGCCTGGGAAACATCCAGAGAAGTCCAAGATTGTGTTTTTTAGACTGGCTGCCACGAGCTGAAACAATTGCAGCCAAGAGCGAGCGTCTGTGACTTACGGTTCAAGAGTTATTCACAGAAACATGGTTCTGAACTTTGCTGCCAGCCGCGAAAGCGAAAATAACCAAGATCGAGCGTCTAGGATTTACTTGTCAATAGCTCGCCTGGGAAACATCCAGAGAAGTCAAAGACAGTGCTTCCATACTAATTGCCAGGCGCTGAGACGAATGCCGCCAAGATCTAGCGTCTATGACTTACGGTTCAAGAATTAGCCTCAGAAACAGTGGGAAACAGTGCTTCTATACTAATTGCCAGGCGCTGAGACGAATGCCGCCAAGATCTAGCGTCTATGACTTACGGTTCAAGAATTAGCCTCAGAAACAGTGGGAAACAGTGCTTCTATACTAATTGCCAGGCGCTGAGACGAATGCCGCCAAGATCGAGCGTCTATGACTTACGGTTCAAGAATTAGCCTCAGAAACAGTGGTTCTGAACATGCTGCCAATAGCTCGTCTGGGAAACATCCAGAGAAGTCCAAGATAGTGTTTTTTAGACTGGCTGCCACGAGCTGAAACGAATGCAGCCAAGAGCGAGCGTCTGTGACTTACGGTTCAAGAGTTATTCACAGAAACATGGTTCTGAACTTTGCTGCCAGCCGCGAAAGCGAAAATAACCAAGATGGAGCGTCTAGGATTTACTTGTCAAAAGCTCGCCTGGGAAACATCCAGAGAAGTCAAAGACAGTGCTTCTGTACTAATTGCCAGGCGCTGAGACGAATGCCGCCAAGATCTAGCGTCAGTGACTTACGGTTCAAGAATTAGCCTCAGAAACAGTGGGAAACAGTGCTTCTATACTAATTGCCAGGCGCTGAGACGAATGCCGCCAAGATCGAGCGTCTATGACTTACGGTTCAAGAATAAGCCTCAGAAACAGTGGTTCTGAACATGCTGCCAATAGCTCGCCTGGGAAACATCCAGAGAAGTCCAAGATTGTGTTTTTTAGACTGGCTGCCACGAGCTGAAACAATTGCAGCCAAGAGCGAGCGTCTGTGACTTACGGTTCAAGAGTTATTCACAGAAACATGGTTCTGAACTTTGCTGCCAGCCGCGAAAGCGAAAATAACCAAGATCGAGCGTCTAGGATTTACTTGTCAATAGCTCGCCTGGGAAACATCCAGAGAAGTCAAAGACAGTGCTTCCATACTAATTGCCAGGCGCTGAGACGAATGCCGCCAAGATCTAGCGTCTATGACTTACGGTTCAAGAATTAGCCTCAGAAACAGTGGGAAACAGTGCTTCTATACTAATTGCCAGGCGCTGAGACGAATGCCGCCAAGATCTAGCGTCTATGACTTACGGTTCAAGAATTAGCCTCAGAAACAGTGGGAAACAGTGCTTCTATACTAATTGCCAGGCGCTGAGACGAATGCCGCCAACATCGAGCGTCTATGACTTACGGTTCAAGAATTAGCCTCAGAAACAGTGGTTCTGAACATGCTGCCAATAGCTCGCCTGGGAAACATCCAGAGAAGTCCAAGATTGTGTTTTTTAAACTGGCTGCCACGAGCTGAAACAAATGCAGCCAAGAGCGAGCGTCTGTGACTTACGGTTCAAGAGTTATTCACAGAAACATGGTTCTGAACTTTGCTGCCAGCCGCGAAAGCGAAAATAACCAAGATGGAGCGTCTAGGATTTACTTGTCAATAGCTCGCCTGGGAAACATCCAGAGAAGTCAAAGACAGTGCTTCTATACTAATTGCCAGGCGCTGAGACGAATGCCGCCAAGATCTAGCGTCAGTGACTTACGGTTCAAGAATCAGCCTCAGAAACAGTGGGAAACAGTGCTTCTATACTAATTGCCAGGCGCTGAGACGAATGCCGCCAAGATCGAGCGTCTATGACTTACGGTTCAAGAATAAGCCTCAGAAACAGTGGTTCTGAACATGCTGCCAATAGCTCGCCTGGGAAACATCCAGAGAAGTCCAAGATTGTGTTTTTTAGACTGGCTGCCACGAGCTGAAACGAATGCAGCCAAGAGCGAGCGTCTGTGACTTACGGTTCAAAAGTTATTCACAGAAACATGGTTCTGAACTTTGCTGCCAGCCGCGAAAGCGAAAATAAAAAAGATCGAGCGTCTAGGATTTACTTGTCAAAAGCTCGCCTGGGAAACATCCAGAGAAGTCAAAGACAGTGCTTCTATACTAATTGCCAGGCGCTGAGACGAATGCCGCCAAGATCTAGCGTCTATGACTTACGGTTCAAGAATTAGCCTCAGAAACAGTGGGAAACAGTGCTTCTATACTAATTGCCAGGCGCTGAGACGAATGCCGCCAAGATCTAGCGTCTATGACTTACGGTTCAAGAATTAGCCTCAGAAACAGTGGGAAACAGTGCTTCTATACTAATTGCCAGGCGCTGAGACGAATGCCGCCAAGATCGAGCGTCTATGACTTACGGTTCAAGAATTAGCCTCAGAAACAGTGGTTCTGAACATGCTGCCAATAGCTCGCCTGGGAAACATCCAGAGAAGTCCAAGATAGTGTTTTTTAGACTGGCTGCCACGAGCTGAAACGAATGCAGCCAAGAGCGAGCGTCTGTGACTTACGGTTCAAGAGTTATTCACAGAAACATGGTTCTGAACTTTGCTGCCAGCCGCGAAAGCGAAAATAACCAAGATCGAGCGTCTAGGATTTACTTGTCAATAGCTCGCCTGGGAAACATCCAGAGAAGTCAAAGACAGTGCTTCTATACTAATTGCCAGGCGCTGAGACGAATGCCGCCAAGATCTAGCGTCTATGACTTACGGTTCAAGAATCAGCCTCAGAAACAGTGGGAAACAGTGCTTCTATACTAATTGCCAGGCGCTGAGACGAATGCCGCCAAGATCGAGCGTCTATGACTTACGGTTCAAGAATAAGCCTCAGAAACAGTGGTTCTGAACATGCTGCCAATAGCTCGCCTGGGAAACATCCAGAGAAGTCCAAGATTGTGTTTTTTAGACTGGCTGCCACGAGCTGAAACGAATGCAGCCAAGAGCGAGCGTCTGTGACTTACGGTTCAAAAGTTATTCACAGAAACATGGTTCTGAACTTTGCTGCCAGCCGCGAAAGCGAAAATAAAAAAGATCGAGCGTCTAGGATTTACTTGTCAAAAGCTCGCCTGGGAAACATCCAGAGAAGTCAAAGACAGTGCTTCTATACTAATTGCCAGGCGCTGAGACGAATGCCGCCAAGATCTAGCGTCTATGACTTACGGTTCAAGAATTAGCCTCAGAAACAGTGGGAAACAGTGCTTCTATACTAATTGCCAGGCGCTGAGACGAATGCCGCCAAGATCTAGCGTCTATGACTTACGGTTCAAGAATTAGCCTCAGAAACAGTGGGAAACAGTGCTTCTATACTAATTGCCAGGCGCTGAGACGAATGCCGCCAAGATCGAGCGTCTATGACTTACGGTTCAAGAATTAGCCTCAGAAACAGTGGTTCTGAACATGCTGCCAATAGCTCGCCTGGGAAACATCCAGAGAAGTCCAAGATAGTGTTTTTTAGACTGGCTGCCACGAGCTGAAACGAATGCAGCCAAGAGCGAGCGTCTGTGACTTACGGTTCAAGAGTTATTCACAGAAACATGGTTCTGAACTTTGCTGCCAGCCGCGAAAGCGAAAATAACCAAGATCGAGCGTCTAGGATTTACTTGTCAATAGCTCGCCTGGGAAACATCCAGAGAAGTCAAAGACAGTGCTTCTATACTAATTGCCAGGCGCTGAGACGAATGCCGCCAAGATCTAGCGTCTATGACTTACGGTTCAAGAATTAGCCTCAGAAACAGTGGGAAACAGTGCTTCTATACTAATTGCCAGGCGCTGAGACGAATGCCGCCAAGATCGAGCGTCTATGACTTACGGTTCAAGAATTAGCCTCAGAAACAGTGGTTCTGAACATGCTGCCAATAGCTCGTCTGGGAAACATCCAGAGAAGTCCAAGATAGTGTTTTTTAGACTGGCTGCCACGAGCTGAAACGAATGCAGCCAAGAGCGAGCGTCTGTGACTTACGGTTCAAGAGTTATTCACAGAAACATGGTTCTGAACTTTGCTGCCAGCCGCGAAAGCGAAAATAACCAAGATCGAGCGTCTAGGATTTACTTGTCAATAGCTCGCCTGGGAAACATCCAGAGAAGTCAAAGACAGTGCTTCTATACTAATTGCCAGGCGCTGAGACGAATGCCGCCAAGATCTAGCGTCTATGACTTACGGTTCAAGAATTAGCCTCAGAAACAGTGGGAAACAGTGTTTCTATACTAATTGCCAGGCGCTGAGACGAATGCCGCCAAGTGCGAGCGTTTATGACTTACGGTTCAAGAATTAGCCTCAGAAACAGTGGTTCTGAACATGCTGCCAATAGCTCGCCTGGGAAACATCCAGAGAAGTCCAAGATTGTGTTTTTTAGACTGGCTGCCACGAGCTGAAACAATTGCAGCCAAGAGCGAGCGTCTGTGACTTACGGTTCAAGAGTTATTCACAGAAACATGGTTCTGAACTTTGCTGCCAGCCGCGAAAGCGAAAATAACCAAGATCGAGCGTCTAGGATTTACTTGTCAATAGCTCGCCTGGGAAACATCCAGAGAAGTCAAAGACAGTGCTTCCATACTAATTGCCAGGCGCTGAGACGAATGCCGCCAAGATCTAGCGTCTATGACTTACGGTTCAAGAATTAGCCTCAGAAACAGTGGGAAACAGTGCTTCTATACTAATTGCCAGGCGCTGAGACGAATGCCGCCAAGATCTAGCGTCTATGACTTACGGTTCAAGAATTAGCCTCAGAAACAGTGGGAAACAGTGCTTCTATACTAATTGCCAGGCGCTGAGACGAATGCCGCCAACATCGAGCGTCTATGACTTACGGTTCAAGAATTAGCCTCAGAAACAGTGGTTCTGAACATGCTGCCAATAGCTCGTCTGGGAAACATCCAGAGAAGTCAAAGATAGTGTTTTTTAGACTGGCTGCCACGAGCTGAAACGAATGCAGCCAAGAGCGAGCGTCTGTGACTTACGGTTCAAGAGTTATTCACAGAAACATGGTTCTGAACTTTGCTGCCAGCCGCGAAAGCGAAAATAACCAAGATCGAGCGTCTAGGATTTACTTGTCAATAGCTCGCCTGGGAAACATCCAGAGAAGTCAAAGACAGTGCTTCTATACTAATTGCCAGGCGCTGAGACGAATGCCGCCAAGATCTAGCGTCTATGACTTACGGTTCAAGAATTAGCCTCAGAAACAGTGGGAAACAGTGTTTCTATACTAATTGCCAGGCGCTGAGACGAATGCCGCCAAGTGCGAGCGTTTATGACTTACGGTTCAAGAATTAGCCTCAGAAACAGTGGTTCTGAACATGCTGCCAATAGCTCGTCTGGGAAACATCCAGAGAAGTCCAAGATTGTGTTTTTTAGACTGGCTGCCACGAGCTGAAACAATTGCAGCCAAGAGCGAGCGTCTGTGACTTACGGTTCAAGAGTTATTCACAGAAACATGGTTCTGAACTTTGCTGCCAGCCGCGAAAGCGAAAATAACCAAGATCGAGCGTCTAGGATTTACTTGTCAATAGCTCGCCTGGGAAACATCCAGAGAAGTCAAAGACAGTGCTTCCAAACTAATTG
Organism: Rhinoderma darwinii; assembly: GCF_050947455.1. NCBI lineage: Eukaryota > Metazoa > Chordata > Amphibia > Anura > Rhinodermatidae > Rhinoderma > Rhinoderma darwinii. The sequence goes on from NW_027462197.1 coordinate 6,598, forward strand.
CCAGGCGCTGAGACGAATGCCGCCAAGATCTAGCGTCTATGACTTACGGTTCAAGAATTAGCCTCAGAAACAGTGGGAAACAGTGCTTCTATACTAATTGCCAGGCGCTGAGACGAATGCCGCCAAGATCTAGCGTCTATGACTTACGGTTCAAGAATTAGCCTCAGAAACAGTGGGAAACAGTGCTTCTATACTAATTGCCAGGCGCTGAGACGAATGCCGCCAACATCGAGCGTCTATGACTTACGGTTCAAGAATTAGCCTCAGAAACAGTGGTTCTGAACATGCTGCCAATAGCTCGCCTGGGAAACATCCAGAGAAGTCCAAGATTGTGTTTTTTAAACTGGCTGCCACGAGCTGAAACAAATGCAGCCAAGAGCGAGCGTCTGTGACTTACGGTTCAAGAGTTATTCACAGAAACATGGTTCTGAACTTTGCTGCCAGCCGCGAAAGCGAAAATAACCAAGATGGAGCGTCTAGGATTTACTTGTCAATAGCTCGCCTGGGAAACATCCAGAGAAGTCAAAGACAGTGCTTCTATACTAATTGCCAGGCGCTGAGACGAATGCCGCCAAGATCTAGCGTCAGTGACTTACGGTTCAAGAATTAGCCTCAGAAACAGTGGGAAACAGTGCTTCTATACTAATTGCCAGGCGCTGAGACGAATGCCGCCAAGATCGAGCGTCTATGACTTACGGTTCAAGAATTAGCCTCAGAAACAGTGGTTCTGAACATGCTGCCAATAGCTCGTCTGGGAAACATCCAGAGAAGTCCAAGATAGTGTTTTTTAGACTGGCTGCCACGAGCTGAAACGAATGCAGCCAAGAGCGAGCGTCTGTGACTTACGGTTCAAGAGTTATTCACAGAAACATGGTTCTGAACTTTGCTGCCAGCCGCGAAAGCGAAAATAACCAAGATCGAGCGTCTAGGATTTACTTGTCAATAGCTCGCCTGGGAAACATCCAGAGAAGTCAAAGACAGTGCTTCCATACTAATTGCCAGGCGCTGAGACGAATGCCGCCAAGATCTAGCGTCTATGACTTACGGTTCAAGAATTAGCCTCAGAAACAGTGGGAAACAGTGCTTCTATACTAATTGCCAGGCGCTGAGACGAATGCCGCCAAGTGCGAGCGTCTATGACTTACGGTTCAAGAATTAGCCTCAGAAACAGTGGTTCTGAACATGCTGCCAATAGCTCGCCTGGGAAACATCCAGAGAAGTCCAAGATTGTGTTTTTTAGACTGGCTGCCACGAGCTGAAACAATTGCAGCCAAGAGCGAGCGTCTGTGACTTACGGTTCAAGAGTTATTCACAGAAACATGGTTCTGAACTTTGCTGCCAGCCGCGAAAGCGAAAATAACCAAGATCGAGCGTCTAGGATTTACTTGTCAATAGCTCGCCTGGGAAACATCCAGAGAAGTCAAAGACAGTGCTTCCATACTAATTGCCAGGCGCTGAAACGAATGCCGCCAAGATCTAGCGTCTATGACTTACGGTTCAAGAATTAGCCTCAGAAACAGTGGGAAACAGTGCTTCTATACTAATTGCCAGGCGCTGAGACGAATGCCGCCAACATCGAGCGTCTATGACTTACGGTTCAAGAATTAGCCTCAGAAACAGTGGTTCTGAACATGCTGCCAATAGCTCGCCTGGGAAACATCCAGAGAAGTCCAAGATTGTGTTTTTTAGACTGGCTGCCACGAGCTGAAACGAATGCAGCCAAGAGCGAGCGTCTGTGACTTACGGTTCAAAAGTTATTCACAGAAACATGGTTCTGAACTTTGCTGCCAGCCGCGAAAGCGAAAATAACCAAGATCGAGCGTCTAGGATTTACTTGTCAATAGCTCGCCTGGGAAACATCCAGAGAAGTCAAATACAGTGCTTCTATACTAATTGCCAGGCGCTGAGACGAATGCCGCCAAGATCTAGCGTCTATGACTTACGGTTCAAGAATTAGCCTCAGAAACAGTGCTTCTATACTAATTGCCAGGCGCTGAGACGAATGCCGCCAAGATCGAGCGTCTATGACTTACGGTTCAAGAATTAGCCTCAGAAACAGTGGTTCTGAACATGCTGCCAATAGCTCGACTGGGAAACATCCAGAGAAGTCCAAGATAGTGTTTTTTAGACTGGCTGCCACGAGCTGAAACGAATGCAGCCAAGAGCGAGCGTCTGTGACTTACGGTTCAAGAGTTATTCACAGAAACATGGTTCTGAACTTTGCTGCCAGCCGCGAAAGCGAAAATAACCAAGATCGAGCGTCTAGGATTTACTTGTCAATAGCTCGCCTGGGAAACATCCAGAGAAGTCAAAGACAGTGCTTCTATACTAATTGCCAGGCGCTGAGACGAATGCCGCCACGATCTAGCGTCTAAGACTTACGGTTCAAGAATTAGCCTCAGAAACAGTGGGAAACAGTGCTTCTATATTAATTGCCAGGCGCTGAGACGAATGCCGCCAAGATCGAGCGTCTATGACTTACGGTTCAAGAATTAGCCTCAGAAACAGTGGGAAACAGTGCTTCTATACTAATTGCCAGGCGCTGAGACGAATGCCGCCAAGATCGAGCGTCTATGACTTACGGTTCAAGAATTAGCCTCAGAAACAGTGGGAAACAGTGCTTCTATACTAATTGCCAGGTGCTGAGACGAATGCCGCCAAGATCGAGCGTCTATGACTTACGGTTCAAGAATTAGCCTCAGAAACAGTGGTTCTGAACATGCTGCCAATAGCTCGTCTGGGAAACATCCAGAGAAGTCCAAGATAGTGTTTTTTAGACTGGCTGCCACGAGCTGAAACGAATGCAGCCAAGAGCGAGCGTCTGTGACTTACGGTTCAAGAGTTATTCACAGAAACATGGTTCTGAACTTTTCTGCCAGCCGCGAAAGCGAAAATAACCAAGATCGAGCGTCTAGGATTTACTTGTCAATAGCTCGCCTGGGAAACATCCAGAGAAGTCAAAGACAGTGCTTCTATACTAATTGCCAGGCGCTGATACGAATGCCGCCAAGATCGAGCGTCTATGACTTACGGTTCAAGAATTAGCCTCAGAAACAGTGGTTCTGAACATGCTGCCAATAGCTCGCCTGGGAAACATCCAGAGAAGTCCAAGATAGTGTTTTTTAGACTGGCTGCCACGAGCTGAAACGAATGCAGCCAAGAGTGAGCGTCTGTGACTTACGGTTCAAGAGTTATTCACAGAAACATGGTTCTGAACTATGCTGCCAGCCGCGAAAGCGAAAATAACCAAGATCGAGCGTCTAGGATTTACTTGTCAATAGCTCGCCTGGGAAACATCCAGAGAAGTCAAAGACAGGGCTTCCTTACTAATTGCCAGGCGCTGAGACGAATGCCGCCAAGATCTAGCGTCTATGACTTACGGTTCAAGAATTAGCCTCAGAAACAGTGGGAAACAGTGCTTCTATACTAATTGCCAGGCGCTGAGACGAATGCCGCCAAGATCGAGCGTCTATGACTTACGGTTCAAGAATTAGCCTCAGAAACAGTGGTTCTGAACATGCTGCCAATAGCTCGTCTGGGAAACATCCAGAGAAGTCCAAGATAGTGTTTTTTAGACTGGCTGCCACGAGCTGAAACGAATGCAGCCAAGAGCGAGCGTCTGTGACTTACGGTTCAAGAGTTATTCACAGAAACATGGTTCTGAACTTTGCTGCCAGCCGCGAAAGCGAAAATAACCAAGATCGAGCGTCTAGGATTTACTTGTCAATAGCTCGCCTGGGAAACATCCAGAGAAGTCAAAGACAGTGCTTCTATACTAATTGCCAGGCGCTGAGACGAATGCCGCCAAGATCTAGCGTCTATGACTTACGGTTCAAGAATTAGCCTCAGAAACAGTGGGAAACAGTGCTTCTATACTAATTTCCAGGCGCTGAGACGAATGCCACCAAGATCGAGCGTCTATGACTTACGGTTCAAGAATTAGCCTCAGAAACAGTGGTTCTGAACATGCTGCCAATAGCTCGCCTGGGAAACATCCAGAGAAGTCCAAGATAGTGTTTTTTAGACTGGCTGCCACGAGCTGAAACGAATGCAGCCAAGAGCGAGCGTCTGTGACTTACGGTTCAAGAGTTATTCACAGAAACATGGTTCTGAACTTTGCTGCCAGCCGCGAAAGCGAAAATAACCAAGATCGAGCGTCTAGGATTTACTTGTCAATAGCTCGCCTGGGAAACATCCAGAGAAGTCAAAGACAGTGCTTCTATACTAATTGCCAGGCGCTGAGACGAATGCCGCCAAGATCTAGCGTCTATGACTTACGGTTCAAGAATTAGCCTCAGAAACAGTGGGAAACAGTGCTTCTATACTAATTGCCAGGCGCTGAGACGAATGCCGCCAAGATCGAGCGTCTATGATTTACGGTTCAAGAATTAGCCTCAGAAACAGTGGTTCTGAACATGCTGCCAATAGCTCGTCTGGGAAACATCCAGAGAAGTCCAAGATAGTGTTTTTTAGACTGGCTGCCACGAGCTGAAACGAATGCAGCCAAGAGCGAGCGTCTGTGACTTACGGTTCAAGAGTTATTCACAGAAACATGGTTCTGAACTTTGCTGCCAGCCGCAAAAGCGAAAATAACCAAGATCGAGCGTCTAGGATTTACTTGTCAATAGCTCGCCTGGGAAACATCCAGAGAAGTCAAAGACAGTGCTTCTATACTAATTGCCAGGCGCTGATACGAATGCCGCCAAGATCGAGCGTCTATGACTTACGGTTCAAGAATTAGCCTCAGAAACAGTGGTTCTGAACATGCTGCCAATAGCTCGCCTGGGAAACATCCAGAGAAGTCCAAGATAGTGTTTTTTAGACTGGCTGCCATGAGCTGAAACGAATGCAGCCAAGAGTGAGCGTCTGTGACTTACGGTTCAAGAGTTATTCACAGAAACATGGTTCTGAACTTTGCTGCCAGCCGCGAAAGCGAAAATAACCAAGTTCGAGCGTCTAGGATTTACTTGTCAATAGCTCGCCTGGGAAACATCCAGAGAAGTCAAATACAGTGCTTCTATACTAATTGCCAGGCGCTGAGACGAATGCCGCCAAGATCGAGCGTCTATGACTTACGGTTCAAGAATTAGCCTCAGAAACAGTGGTTCTGAACATGCTGCCAATAGCTCGCCTGGGAAACATCCAGAGAAGTCCAAGATTGTGTTTTTTAGACTGGCTGCCACGAGCTGAAACGAATGCAGCCAAGAGCGAGCGTCTGTGACTTACGGTTCAAAAGTTATTCACAGAAACATGGTTCTGAACTTTGCTGCCAGCCGCGAAAGCGAAAATAACCAAGATCGAGCGTCTAGGATTTACTTGTCAATAGCTCGCCTGGGAAACATCCAGAGAAGTCAAAGACAGGGCTTCTATACTAATTGCCAGGCGCTGAGACGAATGCCGCCAAGATCTAGCGTCTATGACTTACGGTTCAAGAATTAGCCTCAGAAACAGTGGGAAACAGTGCTTCTATACTAATTGCCAGGCGCTGAGACGAATGCCGCCAAGATCGAGCGTCTATGACTTACGGTTCAAGAATTAGCCTCAGAAACAGTGGTTCTGAACATGCTGCCAATAGCTCGTCTGGGAAACATCCAGAGAAGTCCAAGATAGTGTTTTTTAGACTGGCTGCCACGAGCTGAAACGAATGCAGCCAAGAGCGAGCGTCTGTGACTTACGGTTCAAGAGTTATTCACAGAAACATGGTTCTGAACTTTGCTGCCAGCCGCGAAAGCGAAAATAACCAAGATCGAGCGTCTAGGATTTACTTGTCAATAGCTCGCCTGGGAAACATCCAGAGAAGTCAAAGACAGTGCTTCTATACTAATTGCCAGGCGCTGAGACGAATGCCGCCAAGATCTAGCGTCTATGACTTACGGTTCAAGAATTAGCCTCAGAAACAGTGGGAAACAGTGCTTCTATACTAATTTCCAGGCGCTGAGACGAATGCCACCAAGATCGAGCGTCTATGACTTACGGTTCAAGAATTAGCCTCAGAAACAGTGGTTCTGAACATGCTGCCAATAGCTCGCCTGGGAAACATCCAGAGAAGTCCAAGATAGTGTTTTTTAGACTGGCTGCCACGAGCTGAAACGAATGCAGCCAAGAGCGAGCGTCTGTGACTTACGGTTCAAGAGTTATTCACAGAAACATGGTTCTGAACTTTGCTGCCAGCCGCGAAAGCGAAAATAACCAAGATCGAGCGTCTAGGATTTACTTGTCAATAGCTCGCCTGGGAAACATCCAGAGAAGTCAAAGACAGTGCTTCTATACTAATTGCCAGGCGCTGAGACGAATGCCGCCAAGATCTAGCGTCTATGACTTACGGTTCAAGAATTAGCCTCAGAAACAGTGGGAAACAGTGCTTCTATACTAATTGCCAGGCGCTGAGACGAATGCCGCCAAGATCGAGCGTCTATGATTTACGGTTCAAGAATTAGCCTCAGAAACAGTGGTTCTGAACATGCTGCCAATAGCTCGTCTGGGAAACATCCAGAGAAGTCCAAGATAGTGTTTTTTAGACTGGCTGCCACGAGCTGAAACGAATGCAGCCAAGAGCGAGCGTCTGTGACTTACGGTTCAAGAGTTATTCACAGAAACATGGTTCTGAACTTTGCTGCCAGCCGCAAAAGCGAAAATAACCAAGATCGAGCGTCTAGGATTTACTTGTCAATAGCTCGCCTGGGAAACATCCAGAGAAGTCAAAGACAGTGCTTCTATACTAATTGCCAGGCGCTGATACGAATGCCGCCAAGATCGAGCGTCTATGACTTACGGTTCAAGAATTAGCCTCAGAAACAGTGGTTCTGAACATGCTGCCAATAGCTCGCCTGGGAAACATCCAGAGAAGTCCAAGATAGTGTTTTTTAGACTGGCTGCCATGAGCTGAAACGAATGCAGCCAAGAGTGAGCGTCTGTGACTTACGGTTCAAGAGTTATTCACAGAAACATGGTTCTGAACTTTGCTGCCAGCCGCGAAAGCGAAAATAACCAAGTTCGAGCGTCTAGGATTTACTTGTCAATAGCTCGCCTGGGAAACATCCAGAGAAGTCAAATACAGTGCTTCTATACTAATTGCCAGGCGCTGAGACGAATGCCGCCAAGATCGAGCGTCTATGACTTACGGTTCAAGAATTAGCCTCAGAAACAGTGGTTCTGAACATGCTGCCAATAGCTCGCCTGGGAAACATCCAGAGAAGTCCAAGATTGTGTTTTTTAGACTGGCTGCCACGAGCTGAAACGAATGCAGCCAAGAGCGAGCGTCTGTGACTTACGGTTCAAAAGTTATTCACAGAAACATGGTTCTGAACTTTGCTGCCAGCCGCGAAAGCGAAAATAACCAAGATCGAGCGTCTAGGATTTACTTGTCAATAGCTCGCCTGGGAAACATCCAGAGAAGTCAAAGACAGGGCTTCTATACTAATTGCCAGGCGCTGAGACGAATGCCGCCAAGATCTAGCGTCTATGACTTACGGTTCAAGAATTAGCCTCAGAAACAGTGGGAAACAGTGCTTCTATACTAATTGCCAGGCGCTGAGACGAATGCCGCCAAGATCGAGCGTCTATGACTTACGGTTCAAGAATTAGCCTCAGAAACAGTGGTTCTGAACATGCTGCCAATAGCTCGTCTGGGAAACATCCAGAGAAGTCCAAGATAGTGTTTTTTAGACTGGCTGCCACGAGCTGAAACGAATGCAGCCAAGAGCGAGCGTCTGTGACTTACGGTTCAAGAGTTATTCACAGAAACATGGTTCTGAACTTTGCTGCCAGCCGCGAAAGCGAAAATAACCAAGATCGAGCGTCTAGGATTTACTTGTCAATAGCTCGCCTGGGAAACATCCAGAGAAGTCAAAGACAGTGCTTCTATACTAATTGCCAGGCGCTGAGACGAATGCCGCCAAGATCTAGCGTCTATGACTTACGGTTCAAGAATTAGCCTCAGAAACAGTGGGAAACAGTGCTTCTATACTAATTTCCAGGCGCTGAGACGAATGCCACCAAGATCGAGCGTCTATGACTTACGGTTCAAGAATTAGCCTCAGAAACAGTGGTTCTGAACATGCTGCCAATAGCTCGCCTGGGAAACATCCAGAGAAGTCCAAGATAGTGTTTTTTAGACTGGCTGCCACGAGCTGAAACGAATGCAGCCAAGAGCGAGCGTCTGTGACTTACGGTTCAAGAGTTATTCACAGAAACATGGTTCTGAACTTTGCTGCCAGCCGCGAAAGCGAAAATAACCAAGATCGAGCGTCTAGGATTTACTTGTCAATAGCTCGCCTGGGAAACATCCAGAGAAGTCAAAGACAGTGCTTCTATACTAATTGCCAGGCGCTGAGACGAATGCCGCCAAGATCTAGCGTCTATGACTTACGGTTCAAGAATTAGCCTCAGAAACAGTGGGAAACAGTGCTTCTATACTAATTGCCAGGCGCTGAGACGAATGCCGCCAAGATCTAGCGTCTATGACTTACGGTTCAAGAATTAGCCTCAGAAACAGTGGGAAACAGTGCTTCTATACTAATTGCCAGGCGCTGAGACGAATGCCGCCAACATCGAGCGTCTATGACTTACGGTTCAAGAATTAGCCTCAGAAACAGTGGTTCTGAACATGCTGCCAATAGCTCGCCTGGGAAACATCCAGAGAAGTCCAAGATTGTGTTTTTTAGACTGGCTGCCACGAGCTGAAACGAATGCAGCCAAGAGCGAGCGTCTGTGACTTACGGTTCAAAAGTTATTCACAGAAACATGGATCTGAACTTTGCTGCCAGCCGCGAAAGCGAAAATAACCAAGATCGAGCGTCTAGGATTTACTTGTCAATAGCTCGCCTGGGAAACATCCAGAGAAGTCAAAGACAGTGCTTCTATACTAATTGCCAGGCGCTGAGACGAATGCCGCCAAGATCTAGCGTCTATGACTTACGGTTCAAGAATTAGCCTCAGAAACAGTGGGAAACAGTGCTTCTATACTAATTGCCAGGCCCTGAGACGAATGCCGCCAAGATCCAGCGTCTATGACTTACGGTTCAAGAATTAGTCTCAAAAACAGTGGTTCTGAATATGCTGCCAATAGCTCGCCTGGGAAACATCCAGAGAAGTCCAAGATTGTGTTTTTTAGACTGGCTGCCACGAGCTGAAACGAATGCAGCCAAGAGCGAGCGTCTGTGACTTACGGTTCAAGAGTTATTCACAGAAACATGGTTCTGAACTTTGCTGCCAGCCGCGAAAGCGAAAATAACCAAGATGGAGCGTCTAGGATTTACTTGTCAATAGCTCGCCTGGGAAACATCCAGAGAAGTCAAAGACAGTGCTTCTATACTAATTGCCAGGCGCTGAGACGAATGCCGCCAAGATCTAGCGTCAGTGACTTACGGTTCAAGAATTAGCCTCAGAAACAGTGGGAAACAGTGCTTCTATACTAATTGCCAGGCGCTGAGACGAATGCCGCCAAGATCGAGCGTTTATGACTTACGGTTCAAGAATTAGCCTCAGAAACAGTGGTTCTGAACATGCTGCCAATAGCTCGCCTGGGAAACATCCAGAGAGGTCCAAGATTGTGTTTTTTAGACTGGCTGCCACGAGCTGAAAGGAATGCAGCCAAGAGCGAGCGTCTGTGACTTACGGTTCAAAAGTTATTCACAGAAACATGGTTCAGAACTTTGCTGCCAGCCGCGAAAGCGAAAATAACCAAGATCGAGCGTCTAGGATTTACTTGTCAATAGCTCGCCTGGGAAACATCCAGAGAAGTCAAAGACAGGGCTTCTATACTAATTGCCAGGCGCTGAGACGAATGCCGCCAAGATCTAGCGTCTATGACTTACGGTTCAAGAATTAGCCTCAGAAACAGTGGGAAACAGTGCTTCTATACTAATTGCCAGGCGCTGAGACGAATGCCGCCAAGATCGAGCGTCTATGACTTACGGTTCAAGAATTAGCCTCAGAAACAGTGGTTCTGAACATGCTGCCAATAGCTCGCCTGGGAAATATCCAGAGAAGTCCAAGATAGTGTTTTTTAGACTGGCTGCCACGAGCTGAAACGAATGCAGCCAAGAGCGAGCGTCTGTGACTTACGGTTCAAGAGTTATTCACAGAAACATGGTTCTGAACTTTGCTGCCAGCCGCGAAAGCGAAAATAACCAAGATCGAGCGTCTAGGATTGACTTGTCAATAGCTCGCCTGGGAAACATCCAGAGAAGTGAAAGACCGTGCTTCTATACTAATTGCCAGGCGCTGAGATTAATGCCGCCAAGATCTAGCGTCTATGACTTACGGTTCAAGAATTAGCCTCAGAAACAGTGGGAAACAGTGATTCTATACTAATTGCCAGGCGCTGAGACGAATGCCGCCAAGATCGAGCGTCTATGACTTACGGTTCAAGAATTAGCCTCAGAAACAGTGGTTCTGAACATGCTGCCAATAGCTCGTCTGGGAAACATCCAGAGAAGTCCAAGATAGTGTTTTTTAGACTGGCTGCCACGAGCTGAAACGAATGCAGCCAAGAGCGAGCGTCTGTGACTTACGGTTCAAAAGTTATTCACAGAAACATGGTTCTGAACTTTGCTGCCAGCCGCGAAAGCGAAAATAACCAAGATCGAGCGTCTAGGATTTACTTGTCAATAGCTCGCCTGGGAAACATCCAGAGAAGTCAAAGACAGTGCTTCTATACTAATTGCCAGGCGCTGAGACGAATGCCGCCAAGATCTAGCGTCTATGACTTACGGTTCAAGAATTAGCCTCAGAAACAGTGGGAAACAGTGCTTCTATACTAATTGCCAGGCGCTGAGACGAATGCCGCCAAGATCTAGCGTCTATGACTTACGGTTCAAGAATTAGCCTCAGAAACAGTGGGAAACAGTGCTTCTATACTAATTGCCAGGCGCTGAGACGAATGCCGCCAAGATCGAGCGTCTATGACTTACGGTTCAAGAATTAGCCTCAGAAACAGTGGTTCTGAACATGCTGCCAATAGCTCGCCTGGGAAACATCCAGAGAGGTCCAAGATTGTGTTTTTTAGACTGGCTGCCACGAGCTGAAACGAATGCAGCCAAGAGCGAGCGTCTGTGACTTACGGTTCAAGAGTTATTCACAGAAACATGGTTCTGAACTTTGCTGCCAGCCGCGAAAGCGAAAATAACCAAGATCGAGCGTCTAGGATTTACTTGTCAATAGCTCGGCTGGGAAACATCCAGAGAAGTCAAAGACCGTGCTTCTATACTAATTGCCAGGCGCTGAGACGAATGCCGCCAAGATCTAGCGTCTATGACTTACGGTTCAAGAATTAGCCTCATAAACAGTGGGAAACAGTGCTTCTATACTCATTGCCAGGCGCTGAGACGAATGCCGCCAAGATCGAGCGTCTATGACTTACGGTTCAAGAATTAGCCTCAGAAACAGTGGTTCTGAACATGCTGCCAATAGCTCGTCTGGGAAACATCCAGAGAAGTCCAAGATAGTGTTTTTTAGACTGGCTGCCACGAGCTGAAACGAATGCAGCCAAGAGCGAGCGTCTGTGACTTACGGTTCAAAAGTTATTCACAGAAACATGGTTCTGAACTTTGCTGCCAGCCGCGAAAGCGAAAATAACCAAGATCGAGCGTCTAGGATTTACTTGTCAATAGCTCGCCTGGGAAACATCCAGAGAAGTCAAAGACAGTGCTTCTATACTAATTGCCAGGCGCTGAGACGAATGCCGCCAAGATCTAGCGTCTATGACTTACGGTTCAAGAATTAGCCTCAGAAACAGTGGGAAACAGTGCTTCTATACTAATTGCCAGGCGCTGAGACGAATGCCGCCAAGATCTAGCGTCTATGACTTACGGTTCAAGAATTAGCCTCAGAAACAGTGGGAAACAGTGCTTCTATACTAATTGCCAGGCGCTGAGACGAATGCCGCCAAGATCGAGCGTCTATGACTTACGGTTCAAGAATTAGCCTCAGAAACAGTGGTTCTGAACATGCTGCCAATAGCTCGCCTGGGAAACATCCAGAGAGGTCCAAGATTGTGTTTTTTAGACTGGCTGCCACGAGCTGAAACGAATGCAGCCAAGAGCGAGCGTCTGTGACTTACGGTTCAAGAGTTATTCACAGAAACATGGTTCTGAACTTTGCTGCCAGCCGCGAAAGCGAAAATAACCAAGATCGAGCGTCTAGGATTTACTTGTCAATAGCTCGCCTGGGAAACATCCAGAGAAGTCAAAGACCGTGCTTCTATACTAATTGCCAGGCGCTGAGACGAATGCCGCCAAGATCTAGCGTCTATGACTTACGGTTCAAGAATTAGCCTCATAAACAGTGGGAAACAGTGCTTCTATACTCATTGCCAGGCGCTGAGACGAATGCCGCCAAGATCGAGCGTCTATGACTTACGGTTCAAGAATTAGCCTCAGAAACAGTGGTTCTGAACATGCTGCCAATAGCTCGTCTGGGAAACATCCAGAGAAGTCCAAGATAGTGTTTTTTAGACTGGCTGCCACGAGCTGAAACGAATGCAGCCAAGAGCGAGCGTCTGTGACTTACGGTTCAAAAGTTATTCACAGAAACATGGTTCTGAACTTTGCTGCCAGCCGCGAAAGCGAAAATAACCAAGATCGAGCGTCTAGGATTTACTTGTCAATAGCTCGCCTGGGAAACATCCAGAGAAGTCAAAGACAGTGCTTCTATACTAATTGCCAGGCGCTGAGACGAATGCCGCCAAGATCTAGCGTCTATGACTTACGGTTCAAGAATTAGCCTCAGAAACAGTGGGAAACAGTGATTCTATACTAATTGCCAGGCGCTGAGACGAATGCCGCCAAGATCGAGCGTCTATGACTTACGGTTCAAGAATTAGCCTCAGAAACAGTGGTTCTGAACATGCTGCCAATAGCTCGTCTGGGAAACATCCAGAGAAGTCCAAGATAGTGTTTTTTAGACTGGCTGCCACGAGCTGAAACGAATGCAGCCAAGAGCGAGCGTCTGTGACTTACGGTTCAAAAGTTATTCACAGAAACATGGTTCTGAACTTTGCTGCCAGCCGCGAAAGCGAAAATAACCAAGATCGAGCGTCTAGGATTTACTTGTCAATAGCTCGCCTGGGAAACATCCAGAGAAGTCAAAGACAGTGCTTCTATACTAATTGCCAGGCGCTGAGACGAATGCCGCCAAGATCTAGCGTCTATGACTTACGGTTCAAGAATTAGACTCAGAAACAGTGGGAAACAGTGCTTCTATACTAATTGCCAGGCGCTGAGACGAATGCCGCCAAGATCTAGCGTCTATGACTTACGGTTCAAGAATTAGCCTCAGAAACAGTGGGAAACAGTGCTTCTATACTAATTGCCAGGCGCTGAGACGAATGCCGTCAAGATCGAGCGTCTATGACTTACGGTTCAAGAATTAGCCTCAGAAACAGTGGTTCTGAACATGCTGCCAATAGCTCGCCTGGGAAACATCCAGAGAGGTCCAAGATTGTGTTTTTTAGACTGGCTGCCACGAGCTGAAACGAATGCAGCCAAGAGCGAGCGTCTGTGACTTACGGTTCAAGAGTTATTCACAGAAACATGGTTCTGAACTTTGCTGCCAGCCGCGAAAGCGAAAATAACCAAGATCGAGCGTCTAGGATTTACTTGTCAATAGCTCGCCTGGGAAACATCCAGAGAAGTCAAAGACCGTGCTTCTATACTAATTGCCAGGCGCTGAGATTAATGCCGCCAAGATCTAGCGTCTATGACTTACGGTTCAAGAATTAGCCTCAGAAACAGTGGGAAACAGTGATTCTATACTAATTGCCAGGCGCTGAGACGAATGCCGCCAAGATCGAGCGTCTATGACTTACGGTTCAAGAATTAGCCTCAGAAACAGTGGTTCTGAACATGCTGCCAATAGCTCGTCTGGGAAACATCCAGAGAAGTCCAAGATAGTGTTTTTTAGACTGGCTGCCACGAGCTGAAACGAATGCAGCCAAGAGCGAGCGTCTGTGACTTACGGTTCAAAAGTTATTCACAGAAACATGGTTCTGAACTTTGCTGCCAGCCGCGAAAGCGAAAATAACCAAGATCGAGCGTCTAGGATTTACTTGTCAATAGCTCGCCTGGGAAACGTCCAGAGAAGTCAAAGACAGTGCTTCTATACTAATTGCCAGGCGCTGAGACGAATGCCGCCAAGATCTAGCGTCTATGACTTACGGTTCAAGAATTAGCCTCAGAAACAGTGGGAAACAGTGCTTCTATACTAATTGCCAGGCGCTGAGACGAATGCCGCCAAGATCTAGCGTCTATGACTTACGGTTCAAGAATTAGCCTCAGAAACAGTGGGAAACAGTGCTTCTATACTAATTGCCAGGCGCTGAGACGAATGCCGCCAAGATCGAGCGTCTATGACTTACGGTTCAAGAATTAGCCTCAGAAACAGTGGTTCTGAACATGCTGCCAATAGCTCGCCTGGGAAACATCCAGAGAGGTCCAAGATTGTGTTTTTTAGACTGGCTGCCACGAGCTGAAACGAATGCAGCCAAGAGCGAGCGTCTGTGACTTACGGTTCAAGAGTTATTCACAGAAACATGGTTCTGAACTTTGCTGCCAGCCGCGAAAGCGAAAATAACCAAGATCGAGCGTCTAGGATTTACTTGTCAATAGCTCGCCTGGGAAACATCCAGAGAAGTCAAAGACCGTGCTTCTATACTAATTGCCAGGCGCTGAGACGAATGCCGCCAAGATCTAGCGTCTATGACTTACGGTTCAAGAATTAGCCTCAGAAACAGTGGGAAACAGTGCTTCTATACTAATTGCCAGGCGCTGAGACGAATGCCGCCAAGATCGAGCGTCTATGACTTACGGTTCAAGAATTAGCCTCAGAAACAGTGGTTCTGAACATGCTGCCAATAGCTCGTCTGGGAAACATCCAGAGAAGTCCAAGATAGTGTTTTTTAGACTGGCTGCCACGAGCTGAAACGAATGCAGCCAAGAGCGAGCGTCTGTGACTTACGGTTCAAAAGTTATTCACAGAAACATGGTTCTGAACTTTGCTGCCAGCCGCGAAAGCGAAAATAACCAAGATCGAGCGTCTAGGATTTACTTGTCAATAGCTCGCCTGGGAAACATCCAGAGAAGTCAAAGACAGTGCTTCTATACTAATTGCCAGGCGCTGAGACGAATGCCGCCAAGATCTAGCGTCTATGACTTACGGTTCAAGAATTAGCCTCAGAAACAGTGGGAAACAGTGCTTCTTTACTAATTGCCAGGCGCTGAGACGAATGCCGCCAAGATCTAGCGTCTATGACTTACGGTTCAAGAATTAGCCTCAGAAACAGTGGGAAACAGTGCTTCTATACTAAATGCCAGGCGCTGAGACGAATGCCGCCAAGATCGAGCGTCTATGACTTACGGTTCAAGAATTAGCCTCAGAAACAGTGGTTCTGAACATGCTGCCAATAGCTCGTCTGGGAAACATGCAGAGAAGTCCAAGATAGTGTTTTTTAGACTGGCTGCCACGAGCTGAAAGGAATGCAGCCAAGAGCGAGCGTCTGTGACTTACGGTTCAAAAGTTATTCACAGAAACATGGTTCTGAACTTTGCTGCCAGCCGCGAAAGCGAAAATAACCAAGATCGAGCGTCTAGGATTTACTTGTCAATAGCTCGCCTGGGAAACATCCAGAGAAGTCAAAGACAGTGCTTCTATACTAATTGCCAGGCGCTGAGACGAATGCCGCCAAGATCTAGCGTCTATGACTTACGGTTCAAGAATTAGCCTCAGAAACAGTGGGAAACAGTGATTCTATGCTAATTGCCAGGCGCTGAGACGAATGCCGCCAAGATCGAGCGTCTATGACTTACGGTTCAAGAATTAGCCTCAGAAACAGTGGTTCTGAACATGCTGCCAATAGCTCGTCTGGGAAACATCCAGAGAAGTCCAAGATAGTGTTTATTAGACTGGCTGCCACGAGCTGAAACGAATGCAGCCAAGAGCGAGCGTCTGTGACTTACGGTTCAAAAGTTATTCACAGAAACATGGTTCTGAACTTTGCTGCCAGCCGCGAAAGCGAAAATAACCAAGATCGAGCGTCTAGGATTTACTTGTCAATAGCTCGCCTGGGAAACATCCAGAGAAGTCAAAGACAGTGCTTCTATACTAATTGCCAGGCGCTGAGACGAATGCCGCCAAGATCTAGCGTCTATGACTTACGGTTCAAGAATTAGCCTCAGAAACAGTGGGAAACAGTGCTTCTGTACTAATTGCCAGGCGCTGAGACGAATGCCGCCAAGATCTAGCGTCTATGACTTACGGTTCAAGAATTAGCCTCAGAAACAGTGGGAAACAGTGCTTCTATACTAATTGCCAGGCGCTGAGACGAATGCCGCCAAGATCGAGCGTCTATGACTTACGGTTCAAGAATTAGCCTCAGAAACAGTGGTTCTGAACATGCTGCCAATAGCTCGCCTGGGAAACATCCAGAGAGGTCCAAGATTGTGTTTTTTAGACTGGCTGCCACGAGCTGAAACGAATGCAGCCAAGAGCGAGCGTCTGTGACTTACGGTTCAAGAGTTATTCACAGAAACATGGTTCTGAACTTTGCTGCCAGCCGCGAAAGCGAAAATAACCAAGATCGAGCGTCTAGGATTTACTTGTCAATAGCTCGCCTGGGAAACATCCAGAGAAGTCAAAGACCGTGCTTCTATACTAATTGCCAGGCGCTGAGACGAATGCCGCCAAGATCTAGCGTCTATGACTTACGGTTCAAGAATTAGCCTCAGAAACAGTGGGAAACAGTGCTTCTATACTAATTGCCAGGCGCTGAGACGAATGCCGCCAAGATCGAGCGTCTATGACTTACGGTTCAAGAATTAGCCTCAGAAACAGTGGGAAACAGTGCTTCTTTACTAATTGCCAGGCGCTGAGACGAATGCCGCCAAGATCTAGCGTCTATGACTTACGGTTCAAGAATTAGCCTCAGAAACAGTGGGAAACAGTGCTTCTATACTAATTGCCAGGCGCTGAGACGAATGCCGCCAAGATCGAGCGTCTATGACTTACGGTTCAAGAATTAGCCTCAGAAACAGTGGTTCTGAACATGCTGCCAATAGCTCGCCTGGGAAACATCCAGAGAAGTCCAAGATAGTGTTTTTTAGACTGGCTGCCACGAGCTGAAACGAATGCAGCCAAGAGCGAGCGTCTGTGACTTACGGTTCAAAAGTTATTCACAGAAACATGGTTCTGAACTTTGCTGCCAGCCGCGAAAGCGAAAATAACCAAGATCGAGCGTCTAGGATTTACTTGTCAATAGCTCGCCTGGGAAACATCCAGAGAAGTCAAAGACAGTGCTTCTATACTAATTGCCAGGCGCTGAGACGAATGCCGCCAAGATCTAGCGTCTATGACTTACGGTTCAAGAATTAGCCTCAGAAACAGTGGGAAACAGTGCTTCTATACTAATTGCCAGGCGCTGAGACGAATGCCGCCAAGATCTAGCGTTTATGACTTACGGTTCAAGAATTAGCCTCAGAAACAGTGGTTCTGAACATGCTGCCAATAGCTCGCCTGGGAAACATCCAGAGAGGTCCAAGATTGTGTTTTTTAGACTGGCTGCCACGAGCTGAAAGGAATGCAACCAAGAGCGAGCGTCTGTGACTTACGGTTCAAAAGTTATTCACAGAAACATGGTTCAGAACTTTGCTGCCAGCCGCGAAAGCGAAAATAACCAAGATCGAGCGTCTAGGATTTACTTGTCAATAGCTCGCCTGGGAAACATCCAGAGAAGTCAAAGACAGGGCTTCTATACTAATTGCCAGGCGCTGAGACGAATGCCGCCAAGATCTAGCGTCTATGACTTACGGTTCAAGAATTAGCCTCAGAAACTGTGGGAAACAGTGCTTCTATACTAATTGCCAGGCGCTGAGACGAATGCCGCCAAGATCGAGCGTCTATGACTTACAGTTCAAGAATTAGCCTCAGAAAAAGTGGTTCTGAACATGCTGCCAATAGCTCGCCTGGGAAACATCCAGAGAAGTCCAAGATAGTGTTTTTTAGACTGGCTGCCACGAGCTGAAACGAATGCAGCCAAGAGCGAGCGTCTGTGACTTACGGTTCAAGAGTTATTCACAGAAACATGGTTCTGAACTTTGCTGCCAGCCGCGAAAGCGAAAATAACCAAGATCGAGCGTCTAGGATTGACTTGTCAATAGCTCGCCTGGGAAACATCCAGAGAAGTCAAAGACCGTGCTTCTATACTAATTGCCAGGCGCTGAGATTAATGCCGCCAAGATCTAGCGTCTATGACTTACGGTTCAAGAATTAGCCTCAGAAACAGTGGGAAACAGTGATTCTATACTAATTGCCAGGCGCTGAGACGAATGCCGCCAAGATCGAGCGTCTATGACTTACGGTTCAAGAATTAGCCTCAGAAACAGTGGTTCTGAACATCCTGCCAATAGCTCGTCTGGGAAACATCCAGAGAAGTCCAAGATAGTGTTTTTTAGACTGGCTGCCACGAGCTGAAACGAATGCAGCCAAGAGCGAGCGTCTGTGACTTACGGTTCAAAAGTTATTCACAGAAACATGGTTCTGAACTTTGCTGCCAGCCGCGAAAGCGAAAATAACCAAGATCGAGCGTCTAGGATTTACTTGTCAATAGCTCGCCTGGGAAACATCCAGAGAAGTCAAAGACAGTGCTTCTATACTAATTGCCAGGCGCTGAGACGAATGCCGCCAAGATCTAGCGTCTATGACTTACGGTTCAAGAATTAGCCTCAGAAACAGTGGGAAACAGTGCTTCTATACTAATTGCCAGGCGCTGAGACGAATGCCGCCAAGATCGAGCGTCTATGACTTACGGTTCAAGAATTAGCCTCAGAAACAGTGGTTCTGAACATGCTGCCAATAGCTCGCCTGGGAAACATCCAGAGAGGTCCAAGATTGTGTTTTTTAGACTGGCTGCCACGAGCTGAAACGAATGCAGCCAAGAGCGAGCGTCTGTGACTTACGGTTCAAGAGTTATTCACATAAACATGGTTCTGAACTTTGCTGCCAGCCGAGAAAGCGAAAATAACCAAGATCGAGCGTCTAGGATTTACTTGTCAATAGCTCGCCTGGGAAACATCTAGAGAAGTCAAAGACCGTGCTTCTATACTAATTGCCAGGCGCTGAGACGAATGCCGCCAAGATCTAGCGTCTATGACTTACGGTTCAAGAATTAGCCTCAGAAACAGTGGGAAACAGTGCTTCTATACTAATTGCCAGGCGCTGAGACGAATGCCGCCAAGATCTAGCGTCTATGACTTACGGTTCAAGAATTAGCCTCAGAAACAGTGGGAAACAGTGCTTCTATACTAATTGCCAGGCGCTGAGACGAATGCCGCCAAGATCGAGCGTCTATGACTTACGGTTCAAGAATTAGCCTCAGAAACAGTGGTTCTGAACATGCTGCCAATAGCTCGCCTGGGAAACATCCAGAGAAGTCCAAGATTGTGTTTTTTAGACTGGCTGCCACGAGCTGAAAGGAATGCAGCCAAGAGCGAGCGTCTGTGACTTACGGTTCAAAAGTTATTCACAGAAACATGGTTCTGAACTTTGCTGCCAGCCGCGAAAGCGAAAATAACCAAGATCGAGCGTCTAGGATTTACTTGTCAAAAGCTCGCCTGGGAAACATCCAGAGAAGTCAAAGACAGTGCTTCTATACTAATTGCCAGGCGCTGAGACGAATGCCGCCAAGATCTAGCGTCTATGACTTACGGTTCAAGAATTAGCCTCAGAAACAGTGGGAAACAGTGCTTCTATACTAATTGCCAGGCGCTGAGACGAATGCCGCCAAGATCTAGCGTCTATGACTTACGGTTCAAGAATTAGCCTCAGAAACAGTGGGAAACAGTGCTTCTATACTAATTGCCAGGCGCTGAGCCGAATGCCGCCAAGATCTAGCGTCTATGACTTACGGTTCAAGAATTAGCCTCAGAAACAGTGGGAAACAGTGCTTCTATACTAATTGCCAGGCGCTGAGACGAATGCGCCAAGATCTAGCGTCTATGACTTACGGTTCAAGAATTAGCCTCAGAAACAGTGGGAAACAGTGCTTCTATACTAATTGCCAGGCGCTGAGACGAATGTCGCCAAGATCGAGCGTCTATGACTTACGGTTCAAGAATTAGCCTCAGAAACAGTGGTTCTGAACATGCTGCCAATAGCTCGGCTGGGAAACATCCAGAGAAGTCCAAGATTGTGTTTTTTAGACTGGCTGCCTCGAGCTGAAAGGAATGCAGCCAAGAGCGAGCGTCTGTGACTTACGGTTCAAAAGTTATTCACAGAAACATGGTTCTGAACTTTGCTGCCAGCCGCGAAAGCGAAAATAACCAAGATCGAGCGTCTAGGATTTACTTGTCAAAAGCTCGCCTGGGAAACATCCAGAGAAGTCAAAGACCGTGCTTCTATACTAATTGCCAGGCGCTGAGACGAATGCCGCCAAGATCTAGCGTCTATGACTTACGGTTCAAGAATTAGCCTCAGAAACAGTGGTTCTGAACATGCTGCCAATAGCTCGTCTGGGAAACATCCAGAGAAGTCCAAGATTGTGTTTTTTAGACTGGCTGCCACGAGCTGAAACGAATGCAGCCAAGAGCGGGCGTCTGTGACTTACGGTTCAAAAGTTATTCACAGAAACATGGTTCTGAACTTTGCTGCCAGCCGCGAAAGCGAAAATAACCAAGATCGAGCGTCTAGGATTTACTTGTCAAAAGCTCGCCTGGGAAACATCCAGAGAAGTCAAAGACAGTGCTTCTATACTAATTGCCAGGCGCTGAGACGAATGCCGCCAAGATCTAGCGTCTATGACTTACGGTTCAAGAATTAGCCTCAGAAACAGTGGGAAACAGTGCTTCTATACTAATTGCCAGGCGCTGAGACGAATGCCGCCAAGATCTAGCGTCTATGACTTACGGTTCAATAATTAGCCTCAGAAACAGTGGGAAACAGTGCTTCTATACTAATTGCCAGGCGCTGAGACGAATGCCGCCAAGATCGAGCGTCTATGACTTACGGTTCAAGAATTAGCCTCAGAAACAGTGGTTCTGAACATGCTGCCAATAGCTCGCCTGGGAAACATGCAGAGAAGTCCAAGATTGTGTTTTTTAGACTGGCTGCCACGAGCTGAAAGGAATGCAGCCAAGAGCGAGCGTCTGTGACTTACGGTTCAAAAGTTATTCACAGAAACATGGTTCTGAACTTTGCTGCCAGCCGCGAAAGCGAAAATAACCAAGATCGAGCGTCTAGGATTTACTTGTCAATAGCTCGCCTGGGAAACATCCAGAGAAGTCAAAGACAGGGCTTCTATACTAATTGCCAGGCGCTGAGACGAATGCCGCCAAGATCTAGCGTCTATGACTTACGGTTCAAGAATTAGCCTCAGAAACAGTGGGAAACAGTGCTTCTATACTAATTGCCAGGCGCTGAGACGAATGCCGCCAAGATCGAGCGTCTATGACTTACGGTTCAAGAATTAGCCTCAGAAACAGTGGTTCTGAACATGCTGCCAATAGCTCGCCTGGGAAACATCCAGAGAAGTCCAAGATAGTGTTTTTTAGACTGGCTGCCACGAGCTGAAACGAATGCAGCCAAGAGCGAGCGTCTGTGACTTACGGTTCAAGAGTTATTCACAGAAACATGGTTCTGAACTTTGCTGCCAGCCGCGAAAGCGAAAATAACCAAGATCGAGCGTCTAGGATTTACTTGTCAATAGCTCGCCTGGGAAACATCCAGAGAAGTCAAAGACCGTGCTTCTATACTAATTGCCAGGCGCTGAGATTAATGCCGCCAAGATCTAGCGTCTATGACTTACGGTTCAAGAATTAGCCTCAGAAACAGTGGGAAACAGTGATTCTATACTAATTGCCAGGCGCTGAGACGAATGCCGCCAAGATCGAGCGTCTATGACTTACGGTTCAAGAATTAGCCTCAGAAACAGTGGTTCTGAACATGCTGCCAATAGCTCGTCTGGGAAACATCCAGAGAAGTCCAAGATAGTGTTTTTTAGACTGGCTGCCACGAGCTGAAACGAATGCAGCCAAGAGCGAGCGTCTGTGACTTACGGTTCAAAAGTTATTCACAGAAACATGGTTCTGAACTTTGCTGCCAGCCGCGAAAGCGAAAATAACCAAGATCGAGCGTCTAGGATTTACTTGTCAATAGCTCGCCTGGGAAACATCCAGAGAAGTCAAAGACAGTGCTTCTATACTAATTGCCAGGCGCTGAGACGAATGCCGCCAAGATCTAGCGTCTATGACTTACGGTTCAAGAATTAGCCTCAGAAACAGTGGGAAACAGTGCTTCTTTACTAATTGCCAGGCGCTGAGACGAATGCCGCCAAGATCTAGCGTCTATGACTTACGGTTCAAGAATTAGCCTCAGAAACAGTGGGAAACAGTGCTTCTATACTAATTGCCAGGCGCTGAGACGAATGCCGCCAAGATCGAGCGTCTATGACTTACGGTTCAAGAATTAGCCTCAGAAACAGTGGTTCTGAACATGCTGCCAATAGCTCGCCTGGGAAACATCCAGAGAAGTCCAAGATAGTGTTTTTTAGACTGGCTGCCACGAGCTGAAACGAATGCAGCCAAGAGCGAGCGTCTGTGACTTACGGTTCAAAAGTTATTCACAGAAACATGGTTCTGAACTTTGCTGCCAGCCGCGAAAGCGAAAATAACCAAGATCGAGCGTCTAGGATTTACTTGTCAATAGCTCGCCTGGGAAACATCCAGAGAAGTCAAAGACAGTGCTTCTATACTAATTGCCAGGCGCTGAGACGAATGCCGCCAAGATCTAGCGTCTATGACTTACGGTTCAAGAATTAGCCTCAGAAACAGTGGGAAACAGTGCTTCTATACTAATTGCCAGGCGCTGAGACGAATGCCGCCAAGATCTAGCGTCTATGACTTACGGTTCAAGAATTAGCCTCAGAAACAGTGGGAAACAGTGCTTCTATACTAATTGCCAGGCGCTGAGACGAATGCCGCCAAGATCGAGCGTCTATGACTTACGGTTCAAGAATTAGCCTCAGAAACAGTGGTTCTGAACATGCTGCCAATAGCTCGCCTGGGAAACATCCAGAGAAGTCCAAGATAGTGTTTTTTAGACTGGCTGCCACGAGCTGAAACGAATGCAGCCAAGAGCGAGCGTCTGTGACTTACGGTTCAAGAGTTATTCACAGAAACATGGTTCTGAACTTTGCTGCCAGCCGCGAAAGCGAAAATAACCAAGATCGAGCGTCTAGGATTTACTTGTCAATAGCTCGCCTGGGAAACATCCAGAGAAGTCAAAGACAGTGCTTCTATACTAATTGCCAGGCGCTGAGACGAATGCCGCCAAGATCTAGCGTCTATGACTTACGGTTCAAGAATTAGCCTCAGAAACAGTGGTTCTGAACATGCTGCCAATAGCTCGCCTGGGAAACATCCAGAGAAGTCCAAGATAGTGTTTTTTAGACTGGCTGCCACGAGCTGAAACGAATGCAGCCAAGAGCGAGCGTCTGTGACTTACGGTTCAAGAGTTATTCACAGAAACATGGTTCTGAACTTTGCTGCCAGCCGCGAAAGCGAAAATAACCAAGATCGAGCGTCTAGGATTTACTTGTCAATAGCTCGCCTGGGAAACATCCAGAGAAGTCAAAGACAGTGCTTCTATACTAATTGCCAGGCGCTGAGACGAATGCCGCCAAGATCTAGCGTCTATGACTTACGGTTCAAGAATTAGCCTCATAAACAGTGGGAAACAGTGCTTCTATACTAATTGCCAGGCGCTGAGACGAATGCCGCCAAGATCTAGCGTCTATGACTTACGGTTCAAGAATTAGCCTCAGAAACAGTGGGAAACAGTGCTTCTATACTAATTGCCAGGCGCTGAGACGAATGCCGCCAAGATCTAGCGTCTATGACTTACGGTTCAAGAATTAGCCTCAGAAACAGTGGGAAACAGTGCTTCTATACTAATTGCCAGGCGCTGAGACGAATGCCGCCAAGATCTAGCGTCTATGACTTACGGTTCAAGAATTAGCCTCAGAAACAGTGGGAAACAGTGCTTCTATACTAATTGCCAGGCGCTGAGACGAATGCCGCCAAGATCGAGCGTCTATGACTTACGGTTCAAGAATTAGCCTCAGAAACAGTGGGAAACAGTGCTTCTATACTAATTGCCAGGCGCTGAGACGAATGCCGCCAAGATCTAGCGTCTATGACTTACGGTTCAAGAATTAGCCTCAGAAACAGTGGGAAACAGTGCTTCTATACTAATTGCCAGGCGCTGAGACGAATGCCGCCAAGATCTAGCGTCTATGACTTACGGTTCAAGAATTAGCCTCAGAAACAGTGGGAAACAGTGCTTCTATACTAATTGCCAGGCGCTGAGACGAATGCCGCCAAGATCGAGCGTCTATGACTTACGGTTCAAGAATTAGCCTCAGAAACAGTGGTTCTGAACATGCTGCCAATAGCTCGCCTGGGAAACATCCACAGAAGTCCAAGATTGTGTTTTTTAGACTGGCTGCCTCGAGCTGAAAGGAATGCAGCCAAGAGCGAGCGTCTGTGACTTACGGTTCAAAAGTTATTCACAGAAACATGGTTCTGAACTTTGCTGCCAGCCGCGAAAGCGAAAATAACCAAGATCGAGCGTCTAGGATTTACTTGTCAAAAGCTCGCCTGGGAAACATCCAGAGAAGTCAAAGACCGTGCTTCTATACTAATTGCCAGGCGCTGAGACGAATGCCGCCAAGATCTAGCGTCTATGACTTACGGTTCAAGAATTAGCCTCAGAAACAGTGGAAAACAGTGCTTCTATACTAATTGCCAGGCGCTGAGACGAATGCCGCCAAGATCGAGCGTCTATGACTTACGGTTCAAGAATTAGCCTCAGAAACAGTGGTTCTGAACATGCTGCCAATAGCTCGTCTGGGAAACATCCAGAGAAGTCCAAGATTGTGTTTTTTAGACTGGCTGCCACGAGCTGAAACGAATGCAGCCAAGAGCGAGCGTCTGTGACTTACGGTTCAAGAGTTATTCACAGAAACATGGTTCTGAACTTTGCTGCCAGCCGCGAAAGCGAAAATAACCAAGATCGAGCGTCTAGGATTTACTTGTCAATAGCTCGCCTGGGAAACATCCAGAGAAGTCAAAGACCGTGCTTCTATACTAATTGCCAGGCGCTGAGATTAATGCCGCCAAGATCTAGCGTCTATGACTTACGGTTCAAGAATTAGCCTCAGAAACAGTGGGAAACAGTGCTTCTATACTAATTGCCAGGCGCTGAGACGAATGCCGCCAAGATCGAGCGTCTATGACTTACGGTTCAAGAATTAGCCTCAGAAACAGTGGTTCTGAACATGCTGCCAATAGCTCGCCTGGGAAACATCCAGAGAAGTCCAAGATAGTGTTTTTTAGACTGGCTGCCACGAGCTGAAACGAATGCAGCCAAGAGCGAGCGTCTGTGACTTACGGTTCAAGAGTTATTCACAGAAACATGGTTCTGAACTTTGCTGCCAGCCGCGAAAGCGAAAATAACCAAGATCGAGCGTCTAGGATTTACTTGTCAATAGCTCGCCTGGGAAACATCCAGAGAAGTCAAAGACAGTGCTTCTATACTAATTGCCAGGCGCTGAGACGAATGCCGCCAAGATCTAGCGTCTATGACTTACGGTTCAAGAATTAGCCTCAGAAACAGTGGTTCTGAACATGCTGCCAATAGCTCGCCTGGGAAACATCCAGAGAAGTCCAAGATAGTGTTTTTTAGACTGGCTGCCACGAGCTGAAACGAATGCAGCCAAGAGCGAGCGTCTGTGACTTACGGTTCAAGAGTTATTCACAGAAACATGGTTCTGAACTTTGCTGCCAGCCGCGAAAGCGAAAATAACCAAGATCGAGCGTCTAGGATTTACTTGTCAATAGCTCGCCTGGGAAACATCCAGAGAAGTCAAAGACAGTGCTTCTATACTAATTGCCAGGCGCTGAGACGAATGCCGCCAAGATCTAGCGTCTATGACTTACGGTTCAAGAATTAGCCTCAGAAACAGTGGGAAACAGTGCTTCTATACTAATTGCCAGGCGCTGAGACGAATGCCGCCAAGTGCGAGCGTCTATGACTTACGGTTCAAGAATTAGCCTCAGAAACAGTGGTTCTGAACATGCTGCCAATAGCTCGCCTGGGAAACATCCAGAGAAGTCCAAGATTGTGTTTTTTAGACTGGCTGCCACGAGCTGAAACAATTGCAGCCAAGAGCGAGCGTCTGTGACTTACGGTTCAAGAGTTATTCACAGAAACATGGTTCTGAACTTTGCTGCCAGCCGCGAAAGCGAAAATAACCAAGATCGAGCGTCTAGGATTTACTTGTCAATAGCTCGCCTGGGAAACATCCAGAGAAGTCAAAGACAGTGCTTCCATACTAATTGCCAGGCGCTGAGACGAATGCCGCCAAGATCTAGCGTCTATGACTTACGGTTCAAGAATTAGCCTCAGAAACAGTGGGAAACAGTGCTTCTATACTAATTGCCAGGCGCTGAGACGAATGCCGCCAAGATCTAGCGTCTATGACTTACGGTTCAAGAATTAGCCTCAGAAACAGTGGGAA
Source organism: Rhinoderma darwinii (assembly GCF_050947455.1). NCBI lineage: Eukaryota > Metazoa > Chordata > Amphibia > Anura > Rhinodermatidae > Rhinoderma > Rhinoderma darwinii. Next base: position 33,161 of record NW_027462197.1, read on the forward strand.
ACAGTGCTTCTATACTAATTGCCAGGCCCTGAGACGAATGCCGCCAAGATCGAGCGTCTATGACTTACGGTTCAAGAATTAGTCTCAGAAACAGTGGTTCTGAACATGCTGCCAATAGCTCGCCTGGGAAACATCCAGAGAAGTCCAAGATTGTGTTTTTTAGACTGGCTGCCACGAGCTGAAACGAATGCAGCCAAGAGCGAGCGTCTGTGACTTACGGTTCAAGAGTTATTCACAGAAACATGGTTCTGAACTTTGCTGCCAGCCGCGAAAGCGAAAATAACCAAGATGGAGCGTCTAGGATTTACTTGTCAATAGCTCGCCTGGGAAACATCCAGAGAAGTCAAAGACAGTGCTTCTATACTAATTGCCAGGCGCTGAGACGAATGCCGCCAAGATCTAGCGTCAGTGACTTACGGTTCAAGAATTAGCCTCAGAAACAGTGGGAAACAGTGCTTCTATACTAATTGCCAGGCGCTGAGACGAATGCCGCCAAGATCGAGCGTTTATGACTTACGGTTCAAGAATTAGCCTCAGAAACAGTGGTTCTGAACATGCTGCCAATAGCTCGCCTGGGAAACATCCAGAGAGGTCCAAGATTGTGTTTTTTAGACTGGCTGCCACGAGCTGAAAGGAATGCAGCCAAGAGCGAGCGTCTGTGACTTACGGTTCAAAAGTTATTCACAGAAACATGGTTCAGAACTTTGCTGCCAGCCGCGAAAGCGAAAATAACCAAGATCGAGCGTCTAGGATTTACTTGTCAATAGCTCGCCTGGGAAACATCCAGAGAAGTCAAAGACAGGGCTTCTATACTAATTGCCAGGCGCTGAGACGAATGCCGCCAAGATCTAGCGTCTATGACTTACGGTTCAAGAATTAGCCTCAGAAACAGTGGGAAACAGTGCTTCTATACTAATTGCCAGGCGCTGAGACGAATGCCGCCAAGATCGAGCGTCTATGACTTACGGTTCAAGAATTAGCCTCAGAAACAGTGGTTCTGAACATGCTGCCAATAGCTCGCCTGGGAAATATCCAGAGAAGTCCAAGATAGTGTTTTTTAGACTGGCTGCCACGAGCTGAAACGAATGCAGCCAAGAGCGAGCGTCTGTGACTTACGGTTCAAGAGTTATTCACAGAAACATGGTTCTGAACTTTGCTGCCAGCCGCGAAAGCGAAAATAACCAAGATCGAGCGTCTAGGATTGACTTGTCAATAGCTCGCCTGGGAAACATCCAGAGAAGTCAAAGACCGTGCTTCTATACTAATTGCCAGGCGCTGAGATTAATGCCGCCAAGATCTAGCGTCTATGACTTACGGTTCAAGAATTAGCCTCAGAAACAGTGGGAAACAGTGATTCTATACTAATTGCCAGGCGCTGAGACGAATGCCGCCAAGATCGAGCGTCTATGACTTACGGTTCAAGAATTAGCCTCAGAAACAGTGGTTCTGAACATGCTGCCAATAGCTCGTCTGGGAAACATCCAGAGAAGTCCAAGATAGTGTTTTTTAGACTGGCTGCCACGAGCTGAAACGAATGCAGCCAAGAGCGAGCGTCTGTGACTTACGGTTCAAAAGTTATTCACAGAAACATGGTTCTGAACTTTGCTGCCAGCCGCGAAAGCGAAAATAACCAAGATCGAGCGTCTAGGATTTACTTGTCAATAGCTCGCCTGGGAAACATCCAGAGAAGTCAAAGACAGTGCTTCTATACTAATTGCCAGGCGCTGAGACGAATGCCGCCAAGATCTAGCGTCTATGACTTACGGTTCAAGAATTAGCCTCAGAAACAGTGGGAAACAGTGCTTCTATACTAATTGCCAGGCGCTGAGACGAATGCCGCCAAGATCTAGCGTCTATGACTTACGGTTCAAGAATTAGCCTCAGAAACAGTGGGAAACAGTGCTTCTATACTAATTGCCAGGCGCTGAGACGAATGCCGCCAAGATCGAGCGTCTATGACTTACGGTTCAAGAATTAGCCTCAGAAACAGTGGTTCTGAACATGCTGCCAATAGCTCGCCTGGGAAACATCCAGAGAGGTCCAAGATTGTGTTTTTTAGACTGGCTGCCACGAGCTGAAACGAATGCAGCCAAGAGCGAGCGTCTGTGACTTACGGTTCAAGAGTTATTCACAGAAACATGGTTCTGAACTTTGCTGCCAGCCGCGAAAGCGAAAATAACCAAGATCGAGCGTCTAGGATTTACTTGTCAATAGCTCGCCTGGGAAACATCCAGAGAAGTCAAAGACCGTGCTTCTATACTAATTGCCAGGCGCTGAGACGAATGCCGCCAAGATCTAGCGTCTATGACTTACGGTTCAAGAATTAGCCTCATAAACAGTGGGAAACAGTGCTTCTATACTCATTGCCAGGCGCTGAGACGAATGCCGCCAAGATCGAGCGTCTATGACTTACGGTTCAAGAATTAGCCTCAGAAACAGTGGTTCTGAACATGCTGCCAATAGCTCGTCTGGGAAACATCCAGAGAAGTCCAAGATAGTGTTTTTTAGACTGGCTGCCACGAGCTGAAACGAATGCAGCCAAGAGCGAGCGTCTGTGACTTACGGTTCAAAAGTTATTCACAGAAACATGGTTCTGAACTTTGCTGCCAGCCGCGAAAGCGAAAATAACCAAGATCGAGCGTCTAGGATTTACTTGTCAATAGCTCGCCTGGGAAACATCCAGAGAAGTCAAAGACAGTGCTTCTATACTAATTGCCAGGCGCTGAGACGAATGCCGCCAAGATCTAGCGTCTATGACTTACGGTTCAAGAATTAGACTCAGAAACAGTGGGAAACAGTGCTTCTATACTAATTGCCAGGCGCTGAGACGAATGCCGCCAAGATCTAGCGTCTATGACTTACGGTTCAAGAATTAGCCTCAGAAACAGTGGGAAACAGTGCTTCTATACTAATTGCCAGGCGCTGAGACGAATGCCGCCAAGATCGAGCGTCTATGACTTACGGTTCAAGAATTAGCCTCAGAAACAGTGGTTCTGAACATGCTGCCAATAGCTCGCCTGGGAAACATCCAGAGAGGTCCAAGATTGTGTTTTTTAGACTGGCTGCCACGAGCTGAAACGAATGCAGCCAAGAGCGAGCGTCTGTGACTTACGGTTCAAGAGTTATTCACAGAAACATGGTTCTGAACTTTGCTGCCAGCCGCGAAAGCGAAAATAACCAAGATCGAGCGTCTAGGATTTACTTGTCAATAGCTCGCCTGGGAAACATCCAGAGAAGTCAAAGACCGTGCTTCTATACTAATTGCCAGGCGCTGAGACGAATGCCGCCAAGATCTAGCGTCTATGACTTACGGTTCAAGAATTAGCCTCATAAACAGTGGGAAACAGTGCTTCTATACTCATTGCCAGGCGCTGAGACGAATGCCGCCAAGATCGAGCGTCTATGACTTACGGTTCAAGAATTAGCCTCAGAAACAGTGGTTCTGAACATGCTGCCAATAGCTCGTCTGGGAAACATCCAGAGAAGTCCAAGATAGTGTTTTTTAGACTGGCTGCCACGAGCTGAAACGAATGCAGCCAAGAGCGAGCGTCTGTGACTTACGGTTCAAAAGTTATTCACAGAAACATGGTTCTGAACTTTGCTGCCAGCCGCGAAAGCGAAAATAACCAAGATCGAGCGTCTAGGATTTACTTGTCAATAGCTCGCCTGGGAAACATCCAGAGAAGTCAAAGACAGTGCTTCTATACTAATTGCCAGGCGCTGAGACGAATGCCGCCAAGATCTAGCGTCTATGACTTACGGTTCAAGAATTAGCCTCAGAAACAGTGGGAAACAGTGCTTCTATACTAATTGCCAGGCGCTGAGACGAATGCCGCCAAGATCTAGCGTCTATGACTTACGGTTCAAGAATTAGCCTCAGAAACAGTGGGAAACAGTGCTTCTATACTAATTGCCAGGCGCTGAGACGAATGCCGCCAAGATCGAGCGTCTATGACTTACGGTTCAAGAATTAGCCTCAGAAACAGTGGTTCTGAACATGCTGCCAATAGCTCGCCTGGGAAACATCCAGAGAGGTCCAAGATTGTGTTTTTTAGACTGGCTGCCACGAGCTGAAACGAATGCAGCCAAGAGCGAGCGTCTGTGACTTACGGTTCAAGAGTTATTCACAGAAACATGGTTCTGAACTTTGCTGCCAGCCGCGAAAGCGAAAATAACCAAGATCGAGCGTCTAGGATTTACTTGTCAATAGCTCGCCTGGGAAACATCCAGAGAAGTCAAAGACCGTGCTTCTATACTAATTGCCAGGCGCTGAGACGAATGCCGCCAAGATCTAGCGTCTATGACTTACGGTTCAAGAATTAGCCTCATAAACAGTGGGAAACAGTGCTTCTATACTCATTGCCAGGCGCTGAGACGAATGCCGCCAAGATCGAGCGTCTATGACTTACGGTTCAAGAATTAGCCTCAGAAACAGTGGTTCTGAACATGCTGCCAATAGCTCGTCTGGGAAACATCCAGAGAAGTCCAAGATAGTGTTTTTTAGACTGGCTGCCACGAGCTGAAACGAATGCAGCCAAGAGCGAGCGTCTGTGACTTACGGTTCAAAAGTTATTCACAGAAACATGGTTCTGAACTTTGCTGCCAGCCGCGAAAGCGAAAATAACCAAGATCGAGCGTCTAGGATTTACTTGTCAATAGCTCGCCTGGGAAACATCCAGAGAAGTCAAAGACAGTGCTTCTATACTAATTGCCAGGCGCTGAGACGAATGCCGCCAAGATCTAGCGTCTATGACTTACGGTTCAAGAATTAGCCTCAGAAACAGTGGGAAACAGTGATTCTATACTAATTGCCAGGCGCTGAGACGAATGCCGCCAAGATCGAGCGTCTATGACTTACGGTTCAAGAATTAGCCTCAGAAACAGTGGTTCTGAACATGCTGCCAATAGCTCGTCTGGGAAACATCCAGAGAAGTCCAAGATAGTGTTTTTTAGACTGGCTGCCACGAGCTGAAACGAATGCAGCCAAGAGCGAGCGTCTGTGACTTACGGTTCAAAAGTTATTCACAGAAACATGGTTCTGAACTTTGCTGCCAGCCGCGAAAGCGAAAATAACCAAGATCGAGCGTCTAGGATTTACTTGTCAATAGCTCGCCTGAGAAACATCCAGAGAAGTCAAAGACAGTGCTTCTATACTAATTGCCAGGCGCTGAGACGAATGCCGCCAAGATCTAGCGTCTATGACTTACGGTTCAAGAATTAGACTCAGAAACAGTGGGAAACAGTGCTTCTATACTAATTGCCAGGCGCTGAGACGAATGCCGCCAAGATCTAGCGTCTATGACTTACGGTTCAAGAATTAGCCTCAGAAACAGTGGGAAACAGTGCTTCTATACTAATTGCCAGGCGCTGAGACGAATGCCGTCAAGATCGAGCGTCTATGACTTACGGTTCAAGAATTAGCCTCAGAAACAGTGGTTCTGAACATGCTGCCAATAGCTCGCCTGGGAAACATCCAGAGAGGTCCAAGATTGTGTTTTTTAGACTGGCTGCCACGAGCTGAAACGAATGCAGCCAAGAGCGAGCGTCTGTGACTTACGGTTCAAGAGTTATTCACAGAAACATGGTTCTGAACTTTGCTGCCAGCCGCGAAAGCGAAAATAACCAAGATCGAGCGTCTAGGATTTACTTGTCAATAGCTCGCCTGGGAAACATCCAGAGAAGTCAAAGACCGTGCTTCTATACTAATTGCCAGGCGCTGAGATTAATGCCGCCAAGATCTAGCGTCTATGACTTACGGTTCAAGAATTAGCCTCAGAAACAGTGGGAAACAGTGATTCTATACTAATTGCCAGGCGCTGAGACGAATGCCGCCAAAATCGAGCGTCTATGACTTACGGTTCAAGAATTAGCCTCAGAAACAGTGGTTCTGAACATGCTGCCAATAGCTCGTCTGGGAAACATCCAGAGAAGTCCAAGATAGTGTTTTTTAGACTGGCTGCCACGAGCTGAAACGAATGCAGCCAAGAGCGAGCGTCTGTGACTTACGGTTCAAAAGTTATTCACAGAAACATGGTTCTGAACTTTGCTGCCAGCCGCGAAAGCGAAAATAACCAAGATCGAGCGTCTAGGATTTACTTGTCAATAGCTCGCCTGGGAAACATCCAGAGAAGTCAAAGACAGTGCTTCTATACTAATTGCCAGGCGCTGAGACGAATGCCGCCAAGATCTAGCGTCTATGACTTACGGTTCAAGAATTAGCCTCAGAAACAGTGGGAAACAGTGCTTCTATACTAATTGCCAGGCGCTGAGACGAATGCCGCCAAGATCTAGCGTCTATGACTTACGGTTCAAGAATTAGCCTCAGAAACAGTGGGAAACAGTGCTTCTATACTAATTGCCAGGCGCTGAGACGAATGCCGCCAAGATCGAGCGTCTATGACTTACGGTTCAAGAATTAGCCTCAGAAACAGTGGTTCTGAACATGCTGCCAATAGCTCGCCTGGGAAACATCCAGAGAGGTCCAAGATTGTGTTTTTTAGACTGGCTGCCACGAGCTGAAACGAATGCAGCCAAGAGCGAGCGTCTGTGACTTACGGTTCAAGAGTTATTCACAGAAACATGGTTCTGAACTTTGCTGCCAGCCGCGAAAGCGAAAATAACCAAGATCGAGCGTCTAGGATTTACTTGTCAATAGCTCGCCTGGGAAACATCCAGAGAAGTCAAAGACCGTGCTTCTATACTAATTGCCAGGCGCTGAGACGAATGCCGCCAAGATCTAGCGTCTATGACTTACGGTTCAAGAATTAGCCTCAGAAACAGTGGGAAACAGTGCTTCTATACTAATTGCCAGGCGCTGAGACGAATGCCGCCAAGATCGAGCGTCTATGACTTACGGTTCAAGAATTAGCCTCAGAAACAGTGGTTCTGAACATGCTGCCAATAGCTCGTCTGGGAAACATCCAGAGAAGTCCAAGATAGTGTTTTTTAGACTGGCTGCCACGAGCTGAAACGAATGCAGCCAAGAGCGAGCGTCTGTGACTTACGGTTCAAGAGTTATTCACAGAAACATGGTTCTGAACTTTGCTGCCAGCCGCGAAAGCGAAAATAACCAAGATCGAGCGTCTAGGATTTACTTGTCAATAGCTCGCCTGGGAAACATCCAGAGAAGTCAAAGACCGTGCTTCTATACTAATTGCCAGGCGCTGAGACGAATGCCGCCAAGATCTAGCGTCTATGACTTACGGTTCAAGAATTAGCCTCAGAAACAGTGGGAAACAGTGCTTCTTTACTAATTGCCAGGCGCTGAGACGAATGCCGCCAAGATCTAGCGTCTATGACTTACGGTTCAAGAATTAGCCTCAGAAACAGTGGGAAACAGTGCTTCTATACTAATTGCCAGGCGCTGAGACGAATGCCGCCAAGATCGAGCGTCTATGACTTACGGTTCAAGAATTAGCCTCAGAAACAGTGGTTCTGAACATGCTGCCAATAGCTCGCCTGGGAAACATCCAGAGAAGTCCAAGATAGTGTTTTTTAGACTGGCTGCCACGAGCTGAAACGAATGCAGCCAAGAGCGAGCGTCTGTGACTTACGGTTCAAAAGTTATTCACAGAAACATGGTTCTGAACTTTGCTGCCAGCCGCGAAAGCGAAAATAACCAAGATCGAGCGTCTAGGATTTACTTGTCAATAGCTCGCCTGGGAAACATCCAGAGATGTCAAAGACAGTGCTTCTATACTAATTGCCAGGCGCTGAGACGAATGCCGCCAAGATCTAGCGTCTATGACTTACGGTTCAAGAATTAGCCTCAGAAACAGTGGGAAACAGTGCTTCTATACTAATTGCCAGGCGCTGAGACGAATGCCGCCAAGATCTAGCGTTTATGACTTACGGTTCAAGAATTAGCCTCAGAAACAGTGGTTCTGAACATGCTGCCAATAGCTCGCCTGGGAAACATCCAGAGAGGTCCAAGATTGTGTTTTTTAGACTGGCTGCCACGAGCTGAAAGGAATGCAGCCAAGAGCGAGCGTCTGTGACTTACGGTTCAAAAGTTATTCACAGAAACATGGTTCAGAACTTTGCTGCCAGCCGCGAAAGCGAAAATAACCAAGATCGAGCGTCTAGGATTTACTTGTCAATAGCTCGCCTGGGAAACATCCAGAGAAGTCAAAGACAGGGCTTCTATACTAATTTCCAGGCGCTGAGACGAATGCCGCCAAGATCTAGCGTCTATGACTTACGGTTCAAGAATTAGCCTCAGAAACTGTGGGAAACAGTGCTTCTATACTAATTGCCAGGCGCTGAGACGAATGCCGCCAAGATCGAGCGTCTATGACTTACAGTTCAAGAATTAGCCTCAGAAACAGTGGTTCTGAACATGCTGCCAATAGCTCGCCTGGGAAACATCCAGAGAAGTCCAAGATAGTGTTTTTTAGACTGGCTGCCACGAGCTGAAACGAATGCAGCCAAGAGCGAGCGTCTGTGACTTACGGTTCAAGAGTTATTCACAGAAACATGGTTCTGAACTTTGCTGCCAGCCGCGAAAGCGAAAATAACCAAGATCGAGCGTCTAGGATTTACTTGTCAATAGCTCGCCTGGGAAACATCCAGAGATGTCAAAGACAGTGCTTCTATACTAATTGCCAGGCGCTGAGACGAATGCCGCCAAGATCTAGCGTCTATGACTTACGGTTCAAGAATTAGCCTCAGAAACAGTGGGAAACAGTGCTTCTATACTAATTGCCAGGCGCTGAGACGAATGCCGCCAAGATCTAGCGTTTATGACTTACGGTTCAAGAATTAGCCTCAGAAACAGTGGTTCTGAACATGCTGCCAATAGCTCGCCTGGGAAACATCCAGAGAGGTCCAAGATTGTGTTTTTTAGACTGGCTGCCACGAGCTGAAAGGAATGCAGCCAAGAGCGAGCGTCTGTGACTTACGGTTCAAAAGTTATTCACAGAAACATGGTTCAGAACTTTGCTGCCAGCCGCGAAAGCGAAAATAACCAAGATCGAGCGTCTAGGATTTACTTGTCAATAGCTCGCCTGGGAAACATCCAGAGAAGTCAAAGACAGGGCTTCTATACTAATTTCCAGGCGCTGAGACGAATGCCGCCAAGATCTAGCGTCTATGACTTACGGTTCAAGAATTAGCCTCAGAAACTGTGGGAAACAGTGCTTCTATACTAATTGCCAGGCGCTGAGACGAATGCCGCCAAGATCGAGCGTCTATGACTTACAGTTCAAGAATTAGCCTCAGAAACAGTGGTTCTGAACATGCTGCCAATAGCTCGCCTGGGAAACATCCAGAGAAGTCCAAGATAGTGTTTTTTAGACTGGCTGCCACGAGCTGAAACGAATGCAGCCAAGAGCGAGCGTCTGTGACTTACGGTTCAAGAGTTATTCACAGAAACATGGTTCTGAACTTTGCTGCCAGCCGCGAAAGCGAAAATAACCAAGATCGAGCGTCTAGGATTGACTTGTCAATAGCTCGCCTGGGAAACATCCAGAGAAGTCAAAGACCGTGCTTCTATACTAATTGCCAGGCGCTGAGATTAATGCCGCCAAGATCTAGCGTCTATGACTTACGGTTCAAGAATTAGCCTCAGAAACAGTGGGAAACAGTGATTCTATACTAATTGCCAGGCGCTGAGACTAATGCCGCCAAGATCGAGCGTCTATGACTTACGGTTCAAGAATTAGCCTCAGAAACAGTGGTTCTGAACATGCTGCCAATAGCTCGTCTGGGAAACATCCAGAGAAGTCCAAGATAGTGTTTTTTAGACTGGCTGCCACGAGCTGAAACGAATGCAGCCAAGAGCGAGCGTCTGTGACTTACGGTTCAAAAGTTATTCACAGAAACATGGTTCTGAACTTTGCTGCCAGCCGCGAAAGCGAAAATAACCAAGATCGAGCGTCTAGGATTTACTTGTCACTAGCTCGCCTGGGAAACATCCAGAGAAGTCAAAGACAGTGCTTCTATACTAATTGCCAGGCGCTGAGACGAATGCCGCCAAGATCTAGCGTCTATGACTTACGGTTCAAGAATTAGCCTCAGAAACAGTGGGAAACAGTGCTTCTATACTAATTGCCAGGCGCTGAGACGAATGCCGCCAAGATCGAGCGTCTATGACTTACGGTTCAAGAATTAGCCTCAGAAACAGTGGTTCTGAACATGCTGCCAATAGCTCGCCTGGGAAACATCCAGAGAGGTCCAAGATTGTGTTTTTTAGACTGGCTGCCACGAGCTGAAACGAATGCAGCCAAGAGCGAGCGTCTGTGACTTACGGTTCAAGAGTTATTCACAGAAACATGGTTCTGAACTTTGCTGCCAGCCGAGAAAGCGAAAATAACCAAGATCGAGCGTCTAGGATTTACTTGTCAATAGCTCGCCTGGGAAACATCTAGAGAAGTCAAAGACCGTGCTTCTATACTAATTGCCAGGCGCTGAGACGAATGCCGCCAAGATCTAGCGTCTATGACTTACGGTTCAAGAATTAGCCTCAGAAACAGTGGGAAACAGTGCTTCTATACTAATTGCCAGGCGCTGAGACGAATGCCGCCAAGATCTAGCGTCTATGACTTACGGTTCAAGAATTAGCCTCAGAAACAGTGGGAAACAGTGCTTCTATACTAATTGCCAGGCGCTGAGACGAATGCCGCCAAGATCGAGCGTCTATGACTTACGGTTCAAGAATTAGCCTCAGAAACAGTGGTTCTGAACATGCTGCCAATAGCTCGCCTGGGAAACATCCAGAGAAGTCCAAGATTGTGTTTTTTAGACTGGCTGCCACGAGCTGAAAGGAATGCAGCCAAGAGCGAGCGTCTGTGACTTACGGTTCAAAAGTTATTCACAGAAACATGGTTCTGAACTTTGCTGCCAGCCGCGAAAGCGAAAATAACCAAGATCGAGCGTCCAGGATTTACTTGTCAAAAGCTCGCCTGGGAAACATCCAGAGAAGTCAAAGACAGTGCTTCTATACTAATTGCCAGGCGCTGAGACGAATGCCGCCAAGATCTAGCGTCTATGACTTACGGTTCAAGAATTAGCCTCAGAAACAGTGGGAAACAGTGCTTCTATACTAATTGCCAGGCGCTGAGACGAATGCCGCCAAGATCTAGCGTCTATGACTTACGGTTCAAGAATTAGCCTCAGAAACAGTGGGAAACAGTGCTTCTATACTAATTGCCAGGCGCTGAGCCGAATGCCGCCAAGATCTAGCGTCTATGACTTACGGTTCAAGAATTAGCCTCAGAAACAGTGGGAAACAGTGCTTCTATACTAATTGCCAGGCGCTGAGACGAATGCCGCCAAGATCTAGCGTCTATGACTTACGGTTCAAGAATTAGCCTCAGAAACAGTGGGAAACAGTGCTTCTATACTAATTGCCAGGCGCTGAGACGAATGTCGCCAAGATCGAGCGTCTATGACTTACGGTTCAAGAATTAGCCTCAGAAACAGTGGTTCTGAACATGCTGCCAATAGCTCGGCTGGGAAACATCCAGAGAAGTCCAAGATTGTGTTTTTTAGACTGGCTGCCTCGAGCTGAAAGGAATGCAGCCAAGAGCGAGCGTCTGTGACTTACGGTTCAAAAGTTATTCACAGAAACATGGTTCTGAACTTTGCTGCCAGCCGCGAAAGCGAAAATAACCAAGATCGAGCGTCTAGGATTTACTTGTCAAAAGCTCGCCTGGGAAACATCCAGAGAAGTCAAAGACCGTGCTTCTATACTAATTGCCAGGCGCTGAGACGAATGCCGCCAAGATCTAGCGTCTATGACTTACGGTTCAAGAATTAGCCTCAGAAACAGTGGTTCTGAACATGCTGCCAATAGCTCGTCTGGGAAACATCCAGAGAAGTCCAAGATTGTGTTTTTTAGACTGGCTGCCACGAGCTGAAACGAATGCAGCCAAGAGCGAGCGTCTGTGACTTACGGTTCAAAAGTTATTCACAGAAACATGGTTCTGAACTTTGCTGCCAGCCGCGAAAGCGAAAATAACCAAGATCGAGCGTCTAGGATTTACTTGTCAAAAGCTCGCCTGGGAAACATCCAGAGAAGTCAAAGACAGTGCTTCTATACTAATTGCCAGGCGCTGAGACGAATGCCGCCAAGATCTAGCGTCTATGACTTACGGTTCAAGAATTAGCCTCAGAAACAGTGGGAAACAGTGCTTCTATACTAATTGCCAGGCGCTGAGACGAATGCCGCCAAGATCTAGCGTCTATGACTTACGGTTCAATAATTAGCCTCAGAAACAGTGGGAAACAGTGCTTCTATACTAATTGCCAGGCGCTGAGACGAATGCCGCCAAGATCGAGCGTCTATGACTTACGGTTCAAGAATTAGCCTCAGAAACAGTGGTTCTGAACATGCTGCCAATAGCTCGCCTGGGAAACATCCAGAGAAGTCCAAGATAGTGTTTTTTAGACTGGCTGCCACGAGCTGAAACGAATGCAGCCAAGAGCGAGCGTCTGTGACTTACGGTTCAAGAGTTATTCACAGAAACATGGTTCTGAACTTTGCTGCCAGCCGCGAAAGCGAAAATAACCAAGATCGAGCGTCTAGGATTTACTTGTCAATAGCTCGCCTGGGAAACATCCAGAGAAGTCAAAGACCGTGCTTCTATACTAATTGCCAGGCGCTGAGATTAATGCCGCCAAGATCTAGCGTCTATGACTTACGGTTCAAGAATTAGCCTCAGAAACAGTGGGAAACAGTGATTCTATACTAATTGCCAGGCGCTGAGACGAATGCCGCCAAGATCGAGCGTCTATGACTTACGGTTCAAGAATTAGCCTCAGAAACAGTGGTTCTGAACATGCTGCCAATAGCTCGTCTGGGAAACATCCAGAGAAGTCCAAGATAGTGTTTTTTAGACTGGCTGCCACGAGCTGAAACGAATGCAGCCAAGAGCGAGCGTCTGTGACTTACGGTTCAAAAGTTATTCACAGAAACATGGTTCTGAACTTTGCTGCCAGCCGCGAAAGCGAAAATAACCAAGATCGAGCGTCTAGGATTTACTTGTCAATAGCTCGCCTGGGAAACATCCAGAGAAGTCAAAGACAGTGCTTCTATACTAATTGCCAGGCGCTGAGACGAATGCCGCCAAGATCTAGCGTCTATGACTTACGGTTCAAGAATTAGCCTCATAAACAGTGGGAAACAGTGCTTCTATACTAATTGCCAGGCGCTGAGACGAATGCCGCCAAGATCTAGCGTCTATGACTTACGGTTCAAGAATTAGCCTCAGAAACAGTGGTTCTGAACATGCTGCCAATAGCTCGCCTGGGAAACATCCAGAGAAGTCCAAGATAGTGTTTTTTAGACTGGCTGCCACGAGCTGAAACGAATGCAGCCAAGAGCGAGCGTCTGTGACTTACGGTTCAAGAGTTATTCACAGAAACATGGTTCTGAACTTTGCTGCCAGCCGCGAAAGCGAAAATAACCAAGATCGAGCGTCTAGGATTTACTTGTCAATAGCTCGCCTGGGAAACATCCAGAGAAGTCAAAGACCGTGCTTCTATACTAATTGCCAGGCGCTGAGATTAATGCCGCCAAGATCTAGCGTCTATGACTTACGGTTCAAGAATTAGCCTCAGAAACAGTGGGAAACAGTG